>NW_023270807.1:41142825-41147774 GCF_011800145.1 Mirounga leonina
AGGACTGGAGGCAGTGGTGTTCACCACTGACTAGCCAGAACGGACCAGAGGCGATACACATAGATACAGCAGAGGACTGGAGGCAGTTGTGTTCTGGCAAAGGTTACCAACCAGCAACCAACCCAGAAGGGAAAAAAGCACTGACTTACAATGTTTGCTTATCTCCATGGTGCAAAGACTCCCACCATGGTTGATTTTAAGCTACCAATAGGACATCACTGATTGTGAAGTCAGGAAGTAACGTACAGTGGGCGCCTGGGTGGCTCAGTTGGTTAAGCGACTGCCTTCGGCTCAGGTCATGATCCTGGAGTGCCAGGATCGAGTCCCGCATCGGGCTCCCTGCTCAGCGGGGAGCCTGCTTCTGCCTCTGACCCTCCCCCCTCTCATGTGCTCTCTCTCTCTCATTCTCTCTGTCTCAAATAAATAAATAAATAAATCTTTAAAAAAAAAAAAAGGAAGTAACGTACAGTAACATACCATCACAGAGTATTTCCACCATACAGGTCTAATACGTATAAATAACCTTAAGGTTAATATAGCTTAACCTTAATATAGTAAAAATATATAAAACAATTAGGAAGTGACAAGTTTTGAACATTACCTCTTTTCAATATAATTCATTTAATTGTAACTTTATATAATTCAGTTTATAGTAATGGCACACTTAACAGTTGGCCCATACAATTCCTGAAAATTTAACAGTCAGCTCTAACAAGCCGGTACAGACCAATTCCAATATATCATCTGATACAGGAGCAGTTGAGAAAAAGAGAGCCCCCATTCTCACTCCTCTTACCAGTCCCCAACACAAAAAGCTAGAAGCAGAAGGCGAAAGGAGAAGAAAGAAAGAAAAAGGCATGTTCCCCTCTCTCTCTTGGCCAGACAGACATGGGGTAGGAAATGTTCCAGTTTTCTGTTGCTGCAGAATAAACCATCCTAGAATGTAATGGTGCTCTCTCATGGTTCTGAGGGCCAACTGGGCTCATCTGGGTGTTTCTTCTCCATGAGAAGTTAGCTGGAGCTGCAGTCGTCTGGTGCCGTGACTGGGCTCTCCTGCCTGAGACGGTCCATTTACATGTCTGTCCCCTTGGCAGACACAGCTGGGAGGCAGGGCTCAGCTAGGAAGCTAGGACTGTGGCATGACTGGGCCTCCCTCTCTATCCATGCCTTTTCCCGCTCCCTCCCTTTCCTGGACCGTTGGTTCCATAGGAAATGCTATATTTTGTGAGTGCACGCTGGATTGAGGAGCCCTCTCCTGTGTAAGTCCAGGGCCTTTCCTTCTCCATGCGGTATCTCTACATAATATGTTGACATGCCAGATTTCTTACATGATGGCACTGGGCTTCCAAAAGCACAAAATAAGAAGATGCCAAGGCTTCTTATGACTCAGGCTCAAAATGGGCACACCATCCTTTCCACGGGTTCATATGAGTCATAGGCCTAGCTCAGAATCAATATCAGAGGAAACAACAAAGGGCAAGATTGGCAGAGGACCATCTCCAGAGACCAGCTACCATGGGAAGGTGGGAAGGGGATACCTGAGAGGTAATAAGGAGATGAGGTTTAAATTGGATTTGAAATAAGAGGTTTACATTTGAGATTGGAAAAGCTTGAGGTTTTAAATAACAAAGTGACAGGAAATTACAGATTCTAGGCAAAATGTTACTGAGAAAGGAAAGGGTGAGAAAGGAGTATTTGACATAACAGTTTAGGGGCATTTGAAATAATATAAAATAACTTGGTATATTTACCCCTACTCAGTTTAAAGTGTTCAATAAACCAACTACACATGACTGTAAAAATATCAGTAATGATTATGAATTATTAAGATTTGTTTTTCAACTTTCATATCAAAATTAAGGTGAATATGTAGAGGTGTTTTCTTCATCTGAGTCAGGGTTCACTCTTGCTTTTAAGCAGGAGCATCTTAATTTCTATCTGAACAGTGCAACCTGACAACTGTTTTATATTTATTTCATTTTTGTCATACATTTTAGTTTAACACTCAGCATGTGACTCCCTCCCATTTTCCAAAATCTTTGCAGTTTTTCCAAATGTGGAAGTTATGGAAAAATAAGTGTTCTCTGGGACACACCCACATCCTGCTCAATTTTGAACAGATTAAGAAACAATTGGTTGGAATTCACAGTATCTTTCACAAAATCCTTTCCTAGACTAAACAGTATATTGGAGGACATTTGTAAATTATCACTGGGAATAATACACTAATAAAACTTATCTGTAATGGTAACATATTTGCTTCTTTACATTGTAAAAAAACATCTTTGGGTATGTTATCCTAGCCTTGAGCCACCTGTAGTGGTAGATATTATTGCCTCTGTATTGCAAAAGAAGAAATTAAGGCCTAGAGAAATTAAGCAGTTTGCTTCAGTTCTGTAATTATGAGTACCTAAACCCAAGTCTTCAGGCTTCAAATTAAGTAGGCCAATTTTCCTAATTTAATGACCTACTAGAATCTTCTTTCCTAAAAGCTAAATCTTCCTTTCTCCAGACAGATCTAGTATAAAAGAAAATTTTTACAGAATATGGGAGGAACACTGGGTCCTAACTCCTATAGAAGTGTTATCCCAACTTGGGCGGTATTTCTCTTCTAACATTATTGTCAAAGCCTCGGATTTTCTTTTGCTTTTGTGGGACAGTGTTACTTTATTTCCACAGCCAAGTTGGTTAAGACAGAGTGTCCCTTATTGGAAGGCAGGTCATACAAAGTAGGCAAGACTGTCGAAGAGAGTACTTCTAGCACGATCCAGAAGGTGATTCAAGAAGCCAGGGTAAATAATGGTGTCTAATTCAAGGGTAGCTTCTTGAGTTGAGGCATGGCGGTAGGCATACATATCTGCATGAAACGATCATTCCAGAAAAGTTTGCTGTAAAGCACAGCCTGTTGTAAGAATTGGCTTTTCAGCCAAGTTTTTAATTAGCATCAAAGTTTCTTAATGGAATATTGCATAGTAATTAAAACCATGAGTTTTGAAGTGAGACTTGAGTTAAAACAGATTCTTCTACATATTGTATATGTGGCCATTCAACAGTCACCCAAATCTAAATTTCAATTTCTTCTTCATAAGACAAAATAATAGTGAATCATTGGTAGGATTCAGAAAATTGTGTATGTTAAGAAGGATAATACAATACAGTTTCCAATAAATATAAATGATATACATTACAGAGGGATCACCATGATAAATCTATCTTACCATCTGTCATCACACAAAGTTGTTACAGATTACTAACTGTATTTCCTGTGGTATACATTGTATCCTTATATCTTATTTATTTTATAACTAGAAGTTTGGATCTTTTAATCCCCTTCCATTTTACCTATCCCAGCACCCCCTCTGGCAACCATCAGAGTGTTCTCTGTATCCGTGAGTCTATTTCTGTTTTGTTTTGTGTGTTTGATTTTGTTTTTTCAATTGCACATGTAAGTGAAATCCAACAGTATGCGTCTTTTTCCATTTGACTTATTTCACTTAGCATAATACCTTCTAGGTCCATGCATGTTGTTACAAATGGTAGGATTTCATTCTTTTTTATGGCTGAGTAATATTCCATTATATATATTACATTATATATACATAATGGAATATAATATATATATTACATCTTCTTTACTTTTTGTATTAGTGTTTTCATTTTCATTTTCTTCAAAAACCCAAAAACAGAATTGCTGGATCATGTGGTAGTTCTATTTTTAATTTTTTGAGGAACTTCCTACCATTTTCTATAGTGGCTGCACCGATTTACATTCCTTCTAACAGTGTACGAGCATTCACTCTTCTGCACATCCTTGCCAATACTTGTTATTTCTTGTTTTTTTTTTGATACTAGTGATTCTGACTGGTGTAAGGTGCTATCTCATTGTGGTTTTGATTTGCATTTCCCTGATGATTAGTGATGTTGAGCATTTTTCCATGCATCTGTTGGCCATCTGTATGTCTTCTTTGGAAAAACGTTTATTCAGGTCCTCTGCTCATTTTTTAATTGGATTTTTTTTTTTATATTGAGTTGTGGGAGTTCTTTATATGTTATGGAAAGTAACCCCTATCAGTTATATCATTTGCAAATATCTTCTTCCATTCAGCGGGTTGCCTTTTTATTTGTTGATGGTTTCCTTAGCTGTGCAAAAGCTTTTAAGTTTAATGTAGTCCCATTTTTTTTTTATTTTGCTCTTTATTCCCCTTACCTCAGAAGACAGATGAAAAAAAAAAAAAAATTGCCCAGACCTGTGTTTTCTTCTAGGAGTTTTATAGTTTCAGATCTTACATTCAAGTCTTTAATTCATTTTGAGTTTATTTTTGTATATGGTGGTAGAAAGTGGTCTAGTTTCATTCTTCTGCATGTAGCTGTCCAGTTTTCCCAACCCCACTTATTAGAGAGTCTTTTCCCCCATTGTATGTTCCTACCTCCTTTGTTGAAGATTAATTGACCATACAAGTATGGGTTTATTTCTGGGCTCTCTATTCTGTTCCAATGGTATACATGCCTGTTTTTGTGCTGATAACATACTGTTTTGATTACTACAGCTTTGTAGTATAGTTTGAAATCAGGCAGTGTGATACCTCCAGCTGTGTTCTTCTTTCTCAAGATTGCTTTGGTTACTTGAGGTTTTTGGAGTTCCATAAAAATTTCAAATCCTTTTTCTAGTTCTGTGAAAAAATACCATTGGGATTTTGGTAGGGATTACATTTAAGTAGTATGCACATTTTAACAATATTAATTCTTCTACTCAATGAACTCAGTGTATCTTTTTATTTATTGGTGTTGTCTTCAATTTCCTTTGTGAATGTCTTATAGTTTTCAGAATATAGGTCTTTCACCTCCTTGGTTAAATTTGTTCCTAGGTATTTTATTCTTCTTGATGCAATTGTAATGGGACTTCTTCTTTAACTTCTCTTCCTGTTAGTTCATTATTACTGTATAGAAAT
>NW_023270807.1:41147784-41417972 GCF_011800145.1 Mirounga leonina
CTTCTTTAACTTCTCTTCCTGTTAGTTCATTATTACTGTATAGAAATGCAACAGATTTCTGTATATTAATTTAGTATCCTGCAACTTTTGAATTCATTTATTCTAATAGTTACTTGGTGGAGTCTTTAGGGTTTTCTATATAAAGTATCATGTTGTCTGCAAATAGTGACAGTTTTACATTAGCAATTTGGATGCCTTCTATTTCTTGTCTTAATGCTGTGGCTGGGAATTCTAGTACTATCTTGAATAAAAGTGGTGAGAGTGAACATTCTAGTCTTGTTCCTGATCCTAGAGGAAAAGCTTTTAGCTTTTCACTGTTGAATGTAATATTAGCTGTGGGTTTGTCATATATGGACTTTTTATGTTGAGGTATGTTCCCTCTAAACCCACTTTGTTGAAAATTTTTATCAGAAATGGATGTTGATTTTTGTCAAATGCTTATTCTGCATCCATTGTGATGATCGTATAATTTTTATCCTTCATTTTGTTAATGTGTGTCTCATGTTGATTTACAAATATTGAACCATCCTTGCATCCCTGGAATAAATCCCACTTGATCGTGGGGAATGATCTTTCTGATGTATTGTTGAATTTGGTTTGCTAATATTTTGTCAAAGATTTTTACATCAGTTATCATTAGGAACAAGATTTAGAATAAAAATATTCCCCCTCCTACCTAGACTCAGAAGGCAAAACAACTGATTAACAGATACAAATTATTAATATAAATAATTATCAGGACAAATTTTGATGAGGTATTGAGGACCAAAGAGAAACACAAGCTCTATAAAACTTGAAATAATGGACTGACTCAATTATATAGGGAGAGAAGAATAACTTTCATTATACTTACTTCCATGTTTTAATGTGAAGTGAATCTACCAAAATTGTTCCAATAAAACCTTAATTTGAGATCCATATACTCTGATGGAAATATGGAGTCACAAATTTCCTTCACTTATTTATTAAGCCCTGGGTGCCAGGGATGCTCTTGTAGGAGGGAAAACAGCAGTATGGAAGACTATATATAGCTGCTTACCTCAGAAAATTTTCCTCTGATGGTGAGGATGAATTATTCAACAAATAATTACTATAAGTAGAGGAAAACATTAGAAGAAATGTTATTTTGTGTGCTTTGAGGCATTGCTTACTTTTGATTTATTTTGCCTATTTAAAAAAATGATTATTTTTGCTATGTACTTACCACATTTTATTAAATTTTTTAAACAGTTTTGTTATTTTAATTAAAATTTATCTGAATTCAAGAGCTAAATTTGCTAATTTTCCCTGAAGGTCTGCTTCATTTCCCCTTTGCTTCCACCAAGGTTTTTACATCATTGCAAGAGGACAAATTTCCTTTACTGAAGAGCCATAAGTATGAATTCCTTCAGATCAGCCCTCTTTGTTATATTCCCATCCATGCAGATGCAATAATTCCTCATGCAAAAACTTATTTAATTGATCAGAAACTACTATAAGAATGCTAGATTTTAAATATGAAAGAATAAATAGAAACAAGCGCTATGGTACAAATTTTCTGAATAAAACTGATGTTGACATCAATGTCCCAGTAAGGGGATGCTCTAGACTTTAAAAAAGGTAAAAGAGGGGCACCTGGGTGGCTCAGTTGGTTAAGCATCTGCCTTCAGCTCAGGTCATGATCTCAGGGTCCTGGGATCAAGCCCCGCATCAGGCTCCCTGCTCCGTGGGAAGCCTGCTTCTCCTTCTCCCACTCCCCCTGCTTGTGTTCCCTCTCTCACTGTGTCTCTCTCTGTCAAATAAATAAATAAAATCTTTAAAAAAAAAAAGGTAAAAGAATGAAAAAAACCAATAATAATAATACCAATAACAAAAACAACAATAATGATGATAGCACAGATGTAGATGCTTTTGAAGAATGTTTGTGACCAAGATCTCTGATCCACTCATGGATCACTCTCTTCATTTAATGTCAGCTGAGTCACTCATCTTTCTGTGTATCAGATTCATTGTACTGGTTCAATATTTACTGACTGCTTATGGCATACAAAGCACAGTCCCTAAAGGTGAGCTAACACAGCTGCTCCACAGTTTCTCTTTCTACCTTTGCAAACTTACACCACAACCTCCAAGAGGGTAAAAGGTGTTGCCAGTCAGCCCAGTATTCGTGTGAGAATAACCTTGATCTTGACCACTCCTTGGATGAGATGAACTCTGAAGTGAGTTATGTGGAAAAGAAAATGTTGACTACAAATAAGAAAGGATCCCTGTCCTCCTGGAAGAGATTTAGGATAGAAGTCAGAAGATTAGTCAAGCAGGTTTAGTGTTAAAGAGGAGAAGGTAGTCAGCTTTAAGAGAGAGCTCAAGACTTTCCCCCTTCTTTGCTATTATGTTACATTATCCAGTAGGTTCCAGGGTCAGTCATCAACAGGGCCCCTTGGCAGAGGGTGGAATACTTGATGTGATCAGGGGGCCATATGTGGCCCTACACTGTGCCCTCTGAAGTTCTCTTCTCCTTTTGATGCTTCCACTCTTGAGATTGACAATTTCTTTTTATTCTTTTTCTCTTCAGAGGTCCCTACTCTGAGCAGGCCTGGGGTGAGTTGCTTAGATTCAATTCTAGCTCCCAGAGAGAGAAATGTCCTTCCCTTCTTTTTGCAGGTGCTTTCTTCTTTGGATCCTTCTCTCTGTACTGCCCCATGTCGTGAAACCAGGGACCTACAGAGCAGACATAGAAAAAAGGGGACCAGAAGTATGCTGGGCTTACTCTTAAGGAAAACCATAGACCAGTCTGGAACCTTCAGAAAAGAAGGACTTGTTGCCCTAGTTGCTGAGGATGTTAAGATGATCTTCAATCATCAACCCTCTTTGAAAAGGGATTGCCTTAACTAAGAAACCTGCCTGGCTCAAAGTCATACCTCCTTCCAGGGACAGCTTACATTCACAACCTATCCCTACTTAAGATAACTCTGAAAAGCCATCCCAACTCCAGAGCTACACTTGAGGTCAGCAAAGGCCTTCATGGGGACTGCATTATTGCTCAATTTCTCCCTCTGCCCAATCTTGCTTCCTGTTCATCCCTTTGACAGCCCAATAGCAACCTAATCAATGTCCTGCTTATTAAAAAAATAGTAGAAACCATTCATATCTTACAAGCTATACAAAAACAAGTGATATTTGGCCCATAGGCTATAGTTTGCCAATTCTTGCTCTATAACCACTTTCCTAAATTAAGTCAGCTTTGGGAGTCTTAGTATAAGCATATGTCAAATGATGCCCATTTCCAAAGTTAAAATGTTTAAGCTAGAAATGCTTACATTTAAGTCATTGGTGGGCAAATCAATAATGCCAACAACTCAGAAATATTAAGCAAAACCATTCACATGAACAAAAACATTCCCACTCTCCATGCTGTATTTTTTCATGAAATAAAAAGACTTTGTTTTTTGGGTTTGAGGGCCAAACATTCTTGAAGTGGAATATGAAAGTCACTTGGAAAAGAAAAACATTATCAACAATTAGATATAAAATTTTGGAGCTGTGATAAAGAGTGGTTTTCTATATTTTCTTACTTTGAATTTCATGGAATCTGGCAACAGTCTTCAGAAAGGCACAGTATCACCCTCACGTGTAATTTACATTGAAAAGAAGCTACACAGAAATGACTCACAGAACCTATTCATCAAAAGACCTAGTATCTGCTCAGCAGCTATTGTGACCTCAGGCCAGCTAAGCCACTGCCCTATTCTTCAGCCACTCTAGCAATGAAAATGCACATGACATCCCTGAAACCCTCAACCTTCCATCTCAGAGTTCTAGAAGAACCAGCAACAGGGATTGTCACCTTAAGGGCTGAGTACTCAAAAATATTCATGTGATAAATTATTGTGAGTAAATAATTAAATGAAGAGCTCAAAAAAATACTCAAGTGGGATTATCCTCACTTTGATTTTGTTGTTCACTTCTGCTCAGGCTTCTTTGCAAACTATGGACGGAAAAAAATTTCAATGGTCTATTTGACGTTAATACCTAGTCAAGGTCAACCTTGTAAGAAAATAGACTCCATTTTCAGTTTTGAAATTCCAATTAACTTCGTATCAGGTAACTGAATTTTTTTCATAAAATGCAAGAGTCAGAATATTGCATTCTAGATTAGAATTAAAATTTCCCAGAAGAGAGTGTCTAAAATAGAAATCTGATATGATTCATGCTTCCCTTTTTCCCTCTTCTCTGTTGTAGGTGTAATCTTTTTAGAGGAATTTACGGTTAATCCTATAATGATATCTGAAGGAAAATCAGTGAGGATAGAGTAGGCCTGATTTTTCTAACCATAAACACTATCAATTAGAGCTAGAAATAACTTTGGGAAACCATGGCCACAAAGACTATGGTTAAACTAAAAATAACATGATACAATTTGAAGGGGGTGGATGACGATGGTTCAGACAAGAATCTTGCCTTTATTGCAGGTTTTCAGGCAGAGGTCACTATGAAGTCCACCATTGTGGTTTCCAACATAGATCCTCAGTGTAATTCTCTTCCCTTATTGGACTTCCCATCCCCCTAAAGCTCCCTCAGACTTGCTTTTTTTTTTTTTTTTTTTTCTGGGAAACGTGATCAGGCACCTTCCTCATTTGACACTGAAAGATAGGACATCAGGGCAGAAAGAGGAACCAGGAAGGAGTAAGAGTTGAGTGTTAGATAGGACTTTTTCTTAATAATGCACCTAAACTTTTTTTTTTTTCCCCACCATGGCCCATGACCTCCCACATCTACCTAAGAATACCTGTTTCCCAGGATCCCCCTCTCTGTCCATGTCTTTGTCTTTGCTCTTTGCCTCTGATTCCTCCAGTGAGTCCTGGCACCATGGTATTTAGCTATGGCTCAAGTTCCTAAAAATGATTCCCTTCACAATGTTAAATAACAGACTTCTCTCCTGTCTGATCTTCTCATGCCAGAAATGAGTTCACAGGTTTTTTGCCATTGTTCTTTGGAAAACCAAAGGAAGTTCAGGGCAAGCTTTGTAAAGAAGAGGGCACTGGACCAGGGCCAGGTAGGATGTCAGGGATTTCACTGACTGAGGTCATGGAAGGAAAGTCATTTCAAGCAAAATGAGCCCTTTGAGCAAAAGCATGGAGAGGATCAACTTCAGTTTGGCAGGAGCAGAGAGTATGTGAAGGCTATATTTATTTTTTTTAATATTTTTTCTCTTTTTAATAAGGTAACATTTTATTTATTTTGAAAGATTTTTCCTGTCAAGGGGAAAATCTATTTTTGTATGATATCAAAAGCTCAGTGTCACTCAGAAGCAAAATTAAATACAAAAATAGGCAATATCAGCCACTACTAGCTTTGATGGAATTACATTTCCCTATTTTCTCTCTTTCTTGGTTGCGAAGGAATACCAAAAAGTCTCCCTGCACTGAGCTGTGATACATATGTGTAGATTTTACTCTATTGGTGCTAAGAATATTTACATATTAAGTTCATGAACAGTCTTGAACATGAGGTGAATACACATTTAACACCTAGTTGTTCTTTTTTATTTTGGCCAGTCATAATAAGTGGACATGATTAATTTGTTTTATGATTTTATATCAATTGAGCTCTGTACAGCTTGTATTTTTACCATTCTATGATTCAACATATCCCAGAAGTAGGTCTTTGATGTGAGATTTTTTTTTTTTAAGATTTTATTTATTTATGTGAGAGAGGGAACACAAGCAAGGGGGAGTGGGAGAGGGAGAAGCGGGCTTCCTGCTGAGCAGGGAACCCGATGCGGGGCTTGATCCCAGGACCCTGGGATCATGACCTGAGCCGAAGGCAGACGCTCAACGACTGAGCCACCCAGGCACCCCTGATGTGAGATTTTTAGAACGGTATAGTATCTTAAGAATAGCATAAAGTGCTTTTCAGGTGATCATACATTACTTCAACACCATTAGCTAATAAGAAATAGTGACAGTTGAAATTCAGCCTTTGATAATTATTTTAAAGATGCTAATTAGAAGTTCCCTTATCAGCTGTGCTACTGTGTTAAAAAAAAAAAAAATCTTAAGGCCTCTATCACATGCCATTACGTTTTTGCAAAGTTACGGCAAACAACCTCAGAGGCCCTACGAATACTGAATGTAGTTGCTTGGGGTTTGGCACAACTTTTTTTTTTTTTAAGATTTATTTATTTATTTGAGAGAGAGTGCACACGAGGGGTGGGAGAAGCAGAGAGAGAGAGACGAGCAGATTCCCCACTGAGCTCGGAGCCTGACGTGGGGCTCAGTTCCAGGACCCTCAGATCATGACCTGAGCCGAAAGCAAGAGTCAGACACACCACTGACTGAGCCACCCAGGTGTCCCTGGCCCAACTTTTTTAAAACATTTTTTTTAAAACTCTAGGTTAGTGCTTCTTTTCATCTATCATCCACTTCCTCTAATAATGACCTCTCTACATGTGCTGACAATCAATTGTCATCCCAGAATATGCCTTAACATGCTTCCACATGACTCTTTTTCAATATGATTTACTATTCAAAAGAAAAAGTGGAAATACACACTGAAAGATCAAGAAGGCATATCTTTATTTATGATGCCTGTTTCCAAGGAATGTATTGAGATTCCCAGCTAACTACCTAGGGACTAATCTTAAAACATCTGCACATCTTCAGGCCTATCACTCTGAAGTGAGTTGCAATCAGATGAGCTGCTGCATCGCTGCACGTTTTAAGATCCTTTATTATGACAAATATTTAGTGTGCTTGTTTTGCATTGTCACAGATAAAATTTTATGTTAGATAAATGTAGCTGTATTTACTTTTTTAAAATTATTTATGCCTTAAATATTTACCAAATTATTTTGGAGGTAGCATACAGTGAAAAATGGAGATGCAATAAAACCACAAACAACATTGAGTTTTAAAAAGTGCTGAATAGGGCGCCTGGGTGGCTCAGTTGGTTAAGCGACTGCCTTCGGCTCAGGTCATGATCCTGGAGTCCCAGGATCAAGTCCCGCATCGGGCTCCCTGCTCCGCGGGGAGTCTGCTCCTCCCTCTGACCCTCCCCCCTCTCCTCTCATGAGCTCTCTCTCTCTCAAATAAATAAATAAAATCTTAAAAAATAAAATAAAATAAAAAATAAATTTAAAAAGTGCTGAATAATGAATCTGTAGGAGATACTGATACCAGATAAGCAAACCAGCAGTTGAATGCATAACTGACCTCTGAACTTGAGGGCAGCAAGAGCATAAAACAAAAACAAAGATGTGACGTGTTACATTGTGCTCACTTAAATAAATGGAAGCAAATGGTTTGCCAGCAGTCGTTTGAAAGCATTTATTAAATATCAGTCGCATAGTAGATTATTCTTAAGCTGTGTGCAGAAGCCTGGGAGTTTTGTTCAGTGCAGATGGGCCCTGGGCTCTACTGGAGATACTAAATGGACACCAAAAGTTGAGAACCAAACTATGTGATGGGCACTTTTTGGTGAAAAAAGATATTTGTAATTGCAGTGTAGTTGACATACAACATTATATTAGCTTGTTGTGTCATGTTTGTTGATTTGACAATTATATACATTATGAAATGGTCACCACGATAAGTGTAGTCACCATCTGTCGCCATACAACGTTATTACATATTATTTGACTATGTTCCCTATGCTGTACTTTTCATCCCTGTGACTTATAATTTCTTAAGTGGAAGTTTGTTCCTCTTCATTTGTCTCATCTGTTTCACCCATCCCCTACCAACCTCCCCCTCCCCAAAAGCAACCACCAGCTTATGCTCTGTATCTATGAGTCTGTTTTGCTTTTTGTTTGTTGTTATTTTAGATTCCACCTATAAGTGAAATCATATGGTTATTGGTCTTTCTTTGACTTATTTCACTTAGCATAATGCCCTCTAGGTCCATCCATGTTGTTGTAAAAGGCAAGATTTCATCCTTTTTAAAGGCTGAGTAATATTTCCATTGTTTGTGTGTATATGTGTGTGGGTGCACACCACATCTTCTTCATCCATTCATCTATCGATGGACACTTAAGTTGCTTCCATATCTTGGCTACTGTGAATAATGCTGCATTAAACACAGGGGCGCATATATCTTTTCAAATTAGTGTTTTTGCTTTTGGGGGGGTAAATACCCAGACGTGGGATTACTAGATCATATGGTATTTCTATTTTTAATTTTTTGAGGAAACTCCAAACTGTTTTTTCCATACTGTTTTTGTTTTTTGTTTTTTTTTTTGTTTGTTTTTTGGGTTTTTTTTTAAAGATTTTATTTATTTGACAGAGAGAGAGATAGAGAGAGAGGGAACACAAGCAGGGGGAGTGGAAGAGGGAGAAGTAGGCCTCCCGTGGAGCAGGGAGCCCGATGCAGGGCTCGATCCCAGGACCCTGGGATCATGACCTGAGCTGAAGGCAGACGCTTAACGACTGAGCCACCCAGGTGCCCCTTCCATACTGTTTTAAATAGTGGCTGCACCAGTTTGCATTCCCACCCAGGATTCCCTTTTCTCTACATCCTTGCCAATATGTGTTCAGGGTCTTTTGTGTTTCCGTACGAATTTTAGGATTGCTTGTTCTAGTTCTGTGAAAAATGCCATTGGGATTTTGACAGGGATTACATTGAAGCTGTAGATTTCTTTGGGTAGTATGGACATTTTAATAATATGAATTCTCTTGATCCATGTGCATTATATATCTTTCCATTTATTTGTGTTGTCTTCAATTTCTTTCATCAGTGTCTTATAGTTTTCAGAGTATAGATCTTTTACCAAATTGTTTAAATTTATTCCTAGGTATTTTATTCTTTTTTATGCAATTGTAAATGTGAATTTTTTCTTAATTTCTCTTTCTAATAGTTCATTATTGCTATATAGAAATGCAACAGATTTTGTATATTTAGTATCCTGCAACCTTACTGAGTTCATTTATTCTAATAGTTATTTGGTGGAGTTTTTAGGATTTTCCATATATAGTAGCATGTTGTCCATAAACAGTGACAGCTTTACTTCCTTACCAATTCAGATGTCTTTTATTTCTTTTTCTTGTCTGATTGTTGCAGCTAGGACTTCTGGTACTGCGTTAAAAAAAAAAAAAAAAAGTGGTGAGAGTGGACATCCTTGTCTTGTTCCTGATCTTAGAGAAAAAGCTTTCAGCTCTTCCCCATTGAGTATGATGTTATCTGTGGGTTTGTCATATATGGGCTTTATTATGTTTAAGTATGTTCTTTCTAAACCCACTTTATTCAGAGTTTTTATCATGAACTGATGTTAAATTTTGTTAAATACTTTTTCTGCATCTACTGAAATGATCATATATTCTTATTCATTTGGTTAATGTGGTGTCTCATGTTAATTGATCTGTGGATATTAAAACATTCTTGCATCCCTGGAATAAATCCCTCTATATCCTTGTGAATGATCCATTTAATACATGTTAATATGTGTTAAATGCTGTTAAATTCAGTTTGCTAATATTTTGTTGAGGATTTTTGCATCTATGTTCATCAGGGATATTGATCTGCAATTTTTTTTTTTTTTTTTGGTTGGTTGTGTCTTTGTATGGTTTTGGTATCAGGGTAATGCTGGCCTCATAGAATGAATTTGGAAGCATCCTCCTTTCATTTTTTTGGAATATTTTGAGAAGGATAGATATTAACTCTTCTTTAAATGTCTGTTAGTATTCACTGAGTCCACCTGGTCCTGGACTTCTGTTTGTTGGTAATTTTTTGATTACTGATTTAATTTTGTCACTAGTAATTGGTCTGTTTAGATTATCTGTTATCAGTTCAGACTTGGAAGAGTGTATGTTTCTAGGAATTTACCCATATGTTCTATGTTGTCCAGTTTGTTGGCACATAATTTTTTGTAGTAGTCTCTTATAATCCTTTGTATTTCTATGGGGTCAGCTGTAATTTCTTTTTCATCTCTGATTTTATTGATTTAAGTCCTCTTTTTTTCTTGATAAATCTAGCTATAGGTTTTGTTTGTTTAAAGATTTTATTTATTTGAGAGAGAGTGAGAGAGAGGGCACGAGCGTGTGGGAGGGGCAGAGGCAGAGGGAGAAGCAGACTACCCGCTGAGCAGGGAACCTGACACAGGACTCGATCCCAGGACCCTGGGACCATGACCTGAGCCAAAGGTCGACACTTAATCAACTGAGCAACCTAGGCACCCATAGCTATAGGTAGAAGGAAAAGATAAATTTTTAAATTTCCTTTATCTTTTCAGAGAACCAGCTCTAAGTTGCATTGATCTTTTCTACTGGTTGTTTGTTCATTTGTTTTTATTATGTTCAGTTAACCAACATATAGTACATCATTAGTTTTTGATGCAGTGTTCAATGATTCTTTAGTTGCATATAACACCCAGTGCTCATCACAACACGTGCCCTCCTTAATACCCATCACCTGGTTACCCCATCCCCCTAGCCCCCTCCCTTCTGTAATCCTCAGTTTTTTTCCCAGAGTCCAGAGTCTCCCTTGGTTTGTCTCCCTCTCTGAGTTCTTCCCATTCAGTTTTCCCTCCCTTCCCCTGTGGTCCTCCGTGCTATTCCTTATGTTCCACATATGAGTGAAACCATATGATAATTGTCTTTCTCTGTCTGACTTATTTCACTAAGCACAATCCCCTCTAGTTCCATATATGTCGATGCAAATGGTAGGTATTCATCCTTTCTGATGGCTGAGTAATATGCATTGTATATATGAACCACATCTTTATCCGTTCATCTGTTGAAGTACATCTTGGCTTCTTCCACAGTTTGGCTATTGTGGATATTGTTGCTATGAACATTGGGGTGCATGTGCCCCTTCTTTTCACTACATCTTTGGGGTAAATACCTAGTAGTGCAATTGCCGGGTTGTAGGGTATGTTTTTTCAGCCTCTGTTTCATTTATTTCCATGATTTTTATTATTTCCTTCTTTCTACTAACTTTGGGCTTTATTTTTCCTCTAGATTGTTTATTTGGATTTTTCTTGTTTCTTGAAATAGCCTTGTACCACTATAAACTTCCCTCTTAAATCCGCTTTTGCTACATCCCATAGAGTTTAAACTATTGTGATTTCATTTTCATTTGTGTCCATGTATTTTTTTATTTCCTCTTTGATTTCTTCATTGACCCATTGATTGTTTAGTAGCATGCTGTTTAGACTCCACCTGTTTGTTTGTTTAATTTTTTTTTTCTTGTAGTTGATTTCTAGCTTCATACCATTGTGGTCAGAAAAGATGCTTGATATGATTTCAGTCTTCTTAAATTTATTGAGATTTGTTTTGTGGCCTAACATGTGATCTATCCTGGGGAATGTTCCATGTGCACTTGAAAAAAAGAAAAGAATGTATGTTCTGTTTTGGGATGGAATGTTTACATATACGTAATACACACACACACACACACATATATATGGTCCATCTGGTCTGGTGTTTTATTTAAAATCACTGTTCCTCTGTCAATTTTCTGTCTGGATGACCTATCTATTGATTTAAGTGGGCTGTTAAAGTTTCCCATTATTATTATACTACTGTCGATTTCTCCTCTTTTTTCTACCTCCATTTGCATAGAATAACTTTTTCCTATGTGATGGGCATTTTTATCTTACTAAATCTTATTAAGTCCTCTCTACAACCCCCCCCCCAGGAGCAGATATTATTAATATTCCCATTTTACAAACAGGGAAACTAAGATGTTGAGAAAGTCAATTGTGTGGCCAGTGACAGAAAAGCTAGTAAGTGATGGAGTTGAAAATTAATCTCAGAACTTTTTGATGCTATAACTCATGTTCTTTTGACCATGAGATTTCCAAAAGTAACAGTAACCCTTTTCTTAAACAAAATCATTGAAAGAGGCACAATCAACAGAATATAATGGAACAGAGCTGCTTTGACTGCACTGAAGGGGGGGTCTACACTCCTATTCAGCTAGTTTCTTCGCCAAAGCCCCTCTTCATGAGTGGCAGTTTTTCAGAGACTCCTGCTAGAAGGACCCAAGGGGGCTTGAAGCACATTTGGCAGCCGTGGTATTAAATGAAATCTCTCTCCAAACCCAGGCTCTCCTGCTTTGCATCATCTTGGCTCTTGGAGTCCGATCTTCACAGAAGAAAGGACTATGAATAATGTGATGGGTTACTCTTCAGAACTAGTTTAAGCAACAGTGCAGATTCCTTCTTCTTCACATGGCTGTTCTTCACTGAGACTCATAAAAGCCAAGGGCATAATACTAAATTATAGATGTCTGAAAGCATTTATTTGGAGAGCTAAAGTCGTATAATAATTTTCACGTAATCTGACTCAATATGGGATAAAGCTAAGTGCATAATTAGCATGTTTTAGAATCTATACCAATTTTCTCTGTTAAGTATGGATTTTTTCAAAATATACAGAGTAAAAATTCCAAATTAGAATCACTAGGAGGAGGATGCAGACAAGGGGATTCTGTAGTTGATTAGTTCTGAGCCACAGAACATCGAAAGGATGAACTGGACATGGACGTTTTGAGGCTAGGAGCTAACAGTTATGCTCCTCACCCATGAAAGTCTCTGGGAGTACATTTCATTTTTAACTGGATTTGTGCATTCCCAGATAAATGAGATTATAGTCAGTCTCTGGTTCATAGATGATTCCATGAACTAGCATTTATCCTCATAGAAGAGAGAAGTCAGGTTTCTTATTTCAAAATCTTTTTAGGGATTTACGTAGCCCAGGGCAGAGGTTAGTTTAAATGACCTACCCCAAGAAGGCATTCTTTTTAATCCCATTCTGATAGAAGAAGACTGCTATTAGTCAGATTGGTCCAGGAGTTCAGCTGCACAAACCAAAATAAAAAATCACAAGTACTTGAGTATTCTTAAATTCAAGTGTGTGGCACTGTCCAGAAGGGCAGCCTCTGGGAAAACCCCTGAGCTGTTTGGGTTCTTGGAAGAACAGCCAGTTACGTGGTGATTGTGTTTATCCAAAGACTATAGGCTTTAGTTTGGAAATCTCATGTTTTAGCTTATGGATTCTCTGAATTACCAAGACTGGTCATTTTTGATGTGGGGCCTCTCAGGTCTTTTTGGACATTAGGTATCTCTGTGAGACAAAACGGCCTGGTATAATGGTGTATATAGAGGACCATTTGCGTATGAGATCTAAGACAGACTACTAGGGAGCTATTATAGTAGTTCAAAGGAAAATAATAAGGAATTGAATTATGGACATAAAAAAAAGTGAGAGAGAAAATAGAGATATTAGTGGATTTGGCATTAGAAAGGATCTTAGAGAGGAATCAGAAGAATTCACAGGATTCCTGATATTTATGCCAGTTAAAGTAAATTAGTCATAATAATTAAACAGAATAAAAGGCTTTATGAACACATATATTTGCACTATTATCTATACACAGAAAACTTTAACCAAAATGTTTGGTCAAAGTGAAATACGTAAGAAAAATATGATGAAAATGAAGAGGATCATTGAATGATCTGACTACATACCTTGACTTAGGAAAACAAAAATTCTACACAGAACCTGAAGTCCACTCCCATCATGAGTTCACATGATTGTCTTTACCTTTTTATCCTGGAAACCAAGGTTGCTAGACCTGGCAGGGTTTACAGAAATCTGGGAAGGACAGAAGGGTGAGGGCATGATTTGCCTATGGCTAGAGAGTTCAGGCCAAGAGTGATCTGAAAAGCTTGTCTAGTAGAGCATCCAGCCCAATACATCACTCCAGGGCAGCCAGGCACAGAGAGAGAGAGAGAGAGAGAGAGGTGGGGCTTCGGGATGTCAGATCAACTGAGTTCAGAGGGAGAGTAGGAGGTAGACCTCGAAGAGAGTCCCTCAAGAGTTTTTGTAGAAGGTCTCCTCATTCATGCGTGAGGAGGACAGAGTTAAAGACTCGGAACTGGTATGAACAATCACAGTTTCTCAACCTAGATAATGAGATAGGGAACTCACTTACATGCTTTCCCCATATTTCTCCTGTATAGTCCATTCTAGTGGGCACAAATATACCAGCAGAGTTATGGGAGAGGCATTCTGCTGAAGACAGCATAGTTTTATCTCAACATTGTACCAACACCAAAGACTCTACTTTTCATGACATTGAAGGAAATACATTAGCAAGGACCCAGATAAACTGGAGTCCCTTACGTGATCAAACTTTTTTTATACTCCATCCCGGACAATAAGCATGTACAATGAATACATTTAGCAACAAAATGAGGACTTCTAGGATGGTGCTGTGCATGCCAAGAGTGCTGTGGTATAATTTCTATGTGGGTATTGTAACTTTGCTCTTTAAAACTCTTAAGGGACCCACATTTGCCTGCTACAGAAAGGAGGATGTGGTTAGTTATGCAGTCGTTCACTGTAATATAAGAGGCCCTTTGGTGTACAGGAAAGAGTTTTGGATTTGAAGACAGAAGATCAGTGCAACTTTACTAGCTATATGATCTGAAGCAAGTCATAACCTGAGCCTCAGTTTCCCCTTCTATAAAATGAGATGAATGGTTCCTTTCTCATCTTTCAAAATTGTGACAACTCTGAATATTAAAAATAAAAAACTTTATAAAAATACCTATATCTATAGAGCACCACATAAAATAATAATCCAATAATGTACTGAAATGCATTGCTACCTGTTATAGAGACTCCTGAGCACCACAGGTAGGTCCTAGAGTCAATATGGCATTTAAATAGTGATGATCCTCAAACCTATAAATCCAGCCAATCTCCTCTAGTCGCTTACCCATGCTATTGCAAACGACATCTTTCTGAAGGTTAAGTTCCATTATAACAGTCTTCTAGGATTTTTCATTGTCATGGTTCTCAGTATAGACCCAAGCCTTTAGCAAAGCTCACTAGGCCCTTCACGATTGGCCCCACCTCATCCCCAGAGTCCTGTTCACATCTCTCTCCTTCTGCTCCAGAATCCAGACCACTGACATGCAGTTCCCTGAATGTGTAGCCACCTTTCCATTTCTGTGTACTGTTAGTGCTATTTCTGGAATAATTTTCCTACTTAGCTTACCTTGTACAGTTTTTCAAGGCTCAATTTAAATACCATTTCTTGGGGCGCCTGGGTGGCTCAGTCAGTTAAGCGTCCAATTCTTGATTTCGGCTCATGTCATGATCTCAGGGTTGTGAGATCGAGCCCCACGTCAGGTTCCACACTCAGCAGGGAGTCTGCTCAAGATTCTCCCTCTCCCTCTGTCCCTCCTCCCACACATGTGCACATGCTCTCTCTCTCAAATCTTAAAACAAATAAATACCACTTCTTCCAGCAAACCTTTAGTAATCTCTGCCTTTCACCACTCTTAACACACACACACACACACACACACACACACGCCCCACCCCCCAGCCTTTCATCTCCATAGCCAACATTTTCCATAACACTTCTCATGCTATAATTGTTTTTTCTCTCTTTTCTCTACTGGATGAGCTCCTTGAGGGCAAGTCCTGAGACTTTCAGTGTTTTCTCTCCAAAAACTTGTTCCATGCCTGGCACACTCCTGATTCTGGCCAAGTGTGAAGAGTTGAGTAGATTTACCCAGAAGGAATCTTCTTTCAAATCCCTGCCCAGACAGGAGAAGCTTCTCTTTAATTAGACATGACCTTGAGGTCCAGCAGATGGGGGGAAAAAAAAAAGTCCAATTGTTTAATCATAGGTCATGTCTTCTACCAAAGACATTTTAAAGGAAGATTTACAACCATCTCGTTATTCTTCAGAGCAGCCACAGCAAACAGGAGAAGGCTCCTTTTGTTAGGCTAGAGGCCAGAGGAGTCAGTGGGGAGTGTAGAGCACAGCTGGCACATCAGATAGGAATGAAGAGCCCACGGGAGTCACAGGGCCAAAGAGCGTCGCTCCCATGTGCGCACACCCCTTAATCCCTCAGCTTATCGTAAAGAGAGAACTTCCCCCCAGCAGCATGAGCTTCTGGACCCACCCCTGGGGGAGAGACAGAGGAAGAGAAGAGAAGCTTTGAACGCTTACCTAGAAATCTCCTTACTTTACAAATTATAGAAACCTAGTTGACCACTGCTCCTTCCTCAAAAACAACTGCACTCCTCATTGTCATAGTGATTAGGTTAGCGCTGCTATCTTGACATGGTTAGGCACCACAGAGCAAGCCCAGAAAATGTGCTCCCTCCACATTAGATCTTGGACGTCTAAGGAGCCATCTTTGCCATGTAAGTGGCTCCCTGCCCCCACCCCTTCATTTGTGCTCTCACACAAGTACCCACACATCCACTCCCACATCTACACCCACAGTCAATCAGTCCACCACTCATAAGTATCCTGGTATCCGAAACAGCATAAAAATCCCTTGGAAAGTCAATGACCATCCTCCCATTTTCCCTTAGCAGAGTGGATAGATTATCTGCTTAGATCAACCAAAATATAGGAAGTGAGGGAAATTTGCTTAACAGTTTGATCTGCAGTGTGTGTTTCATTTTCTGTTCTCTATCATATTTCAGGCAGATAGAAGGATGGAGGTGCACACCAGCACGCACGTGCCCCTCCTCAAGCAAGTGCTTCTCTTGCCATTCTCCCGCCTGCCAAAGATGAGAGCAATGGCATCAATCACTGGGTCTCATTACCAATATTTTAGCAGATTCTTAGCCTGAAAATCTGTACTTTTGGTGATATTTCTGGCTTTCTTTACTCTGGGCTTCATCCATATTCATTTTCCTTAAAAAGAGGACTCCAGAAAAAGAAGGAAAAACCAAAGGAGGTTAAAGATGATGACGTTATTTATTGAAAATACATCAGTCTTAAACCATTTTAATTTACAATTAGATGGGTTAAATGGGAAACACCAAAATTAGTTCCAATGATATTAAGAGATTAGGGAAAGAATCAAGGGTGATGAGAATGTGCAAATCCTAGTAATTTATGTTTCATTCTTTTTGCATTTATGCAGTGAGCATGCATGTAGGGTTGCCAGATTTAGCAAATAAAAATAGAGGCTTTCTGGTTAAATTTGAATTTCAGATAAACAATGAGTGAATTTCTTTTCTAGTGTAAATATGTCCCAAAGAGTGCATAGGACGTACTTACACCAAAAAAACGTATCATTGTTTGTTTAACTGGACACCTTCTATTTTATCTAGCAACCCTACATGTATTACTGTGGTAATAAATAGTTAAAAATAGGGCGCCTGGGTGGCTCAGATGGTTAAGCATCTGCCTTCAGCTCAGGTCATGATCTCAGGGTCCTGGGATCGAGTCCCACATCGGGTTTCCTGCTCCTTGGGAGCCTGCTTCTCCCTCTGCCTCTCTCTCTCTGTCTCTGTCTCTCATGAATAAATAAATAAAATCTTTAAAAAAAAATAAAATAAAATAAAAAATAAATAGTTAAAAATAATATATGGGACACACCAAATGTTAGCAGCAATTCTCTCCAAATGATGGAATTTCTGCTCACTTTTGAAAATTTTCATTAAACTTCTCTGAAATTTCCATATTTTTAACATAATTTTTATAATCAGATGTAAAAAAATATAATAACAAAAACCTCTGGGTCAAATGAGGCTAATATTTAGATAGTTGGTATCCAAATAAAACAGTTATTCAGGAAACAGAATCTGTGTTCCTCTCCCAGATAGGGGGCAGAAGAACAAGCTAGGTATGAGGACCCAGGATCATCACCCATGGACTAGCTAAAGAGCTAATATTTGATTTAAACCAAGGAAGTCAAAGCGTGAAAGAATTTTTCTCTCAATAAGAAAAGAAAAAAGTATATATAGTCCATTATAAAGCATTCCTGCAGTTGAACGTCATGGAGTGGGGTGCAAAATAGGGGCCATCATTCAAAAGTGAAAAAGAGAATGGCAAGGGTTTTCTTCAATTATCAAAGCGTACACATTAGAAAAAGTGTGAATTCAAATTTCCTAATGTATGATCCAACAATTCTTGTGTTTGGGCTTGCGCTTACCCTACCTCTTATTAATTCGTCGCTGTCCTACTGTGTACGCGACGGCAACAAATAAATCAAAATTTGTGCCCACCAACAGTGCTCTTGTAACTTCAGTCTCACAGACCGTAGATCCCCTGAAGCTTTGCAATCCTTTCAGAATCATGAAAATTCGCTTTAAAAGCAAATAAAGTTACTTTGTTGTTAGTAATAAAAACCTGAAGTTGTTTTTTCCCATGACATAACAAATAGCATCAAAGAACTTGCATTAACATTTCACATAAGTCCCAATCAGACACCAAATTTGTTCTCATTTTCATTCATTTCTAAATTCTCTTCACTTCAAGGATGATTGTTGAGATTTGATAGTCTCTGTGGTTTTATAAATCACCCTAGGAAATGGTTCCTCACGAATTTGCTAGGATCTTTAATAAGTTTACATGATTAATGACTATTACAAGTTATTAAGAGCTTAACGTAATAAATATTAAATATCCATTGTGGTAATTACCGGTTCTTATTCAGAGCTGCTTTTGCAACGCGAGATGCTGTGAAAGGTCTCGAGGGAAACAGAGATGTCAAAGACAAACCTGCTGCTTAGTAGAAGCCTTGAGCTTCAACTTCTGAGTTTCACTGGACGATTTTCCCACCCTAGCCCCACCAGTAGGAGGGTATGCATGGGATAGAGCTTTCAGAGAATCCAGAAAGCCTCTCAGGGTTTCTTGACTTTTGGGGTTGGGTTTGGGTTTTATTTTCCCTATGTTGTAGGTTCATTATTCCTCTTCAGCCAGGTTTGCTAGGGTTGATGGAGTCAATTTAAGGAAACTGATGATCACATCTCTTTCATTCAGAAAAGAATGTATAACTGAGATCCAACCAGGAAGAATTAAAGACCAAAGTTTCAATAAGCAGATATTTTCAAAATCTTTGTCCCTAAGACCACAGTAGACATGTGTTCTAATAATATCCTGAAAAGAATGTAAAGAGCAAGGGCAGATGTCTGAGGAGGAAGTAATTTCCCCGGAACCTGGGATCTGGGTGCCCAGCCACCATAGGCGGTCACCCCCTGACTCGCTTGCTCCCTTCCTTCCCCTGGAATATTCAAAACAGGAATCAAATCCAAGGGCAGAATGTTCTGAGTTTTTTTCAGAATGAGGAGTCCAGCTCCTATGTCACTTTCTGGGAAGATGTTTTCAGGAAAACTTTTTCTCTTCTCAGCATACTCACTTCCAAGAGCCTGAGATTTGACTGTGATTTATACTAATCATGAAACCGAGCTACCTCAGAATCATGACACAGAAAAATCATAAGCTCCTTGGGATAAATTTGAGAAACAGGCAGTTCCAAACCGGTTAGGGAATCCGAGTTCATATCTGAGACATCCTTGGGAACTCAGATCACATTTTCCAGTAGAGCTATGTGAGAACACCCCACTACAGCTGGTGGTACTCATCACAGAGTGGAGACAGTGTGACCCCAACAACATTCTAGAACCTAATCATCACTGCTTCTGAGAAAACACAAGTTTCAAACAGCGTTACCAGAATCACGGCCCTCTCCCTCTCCTCAGTTCCTCATCTTTCAATTCCCATCCTGCTGAGCCACAGTGGGGCTCCTCCCAATGTGCAGCAAGCCAGGCCCAATAAAGCTGGGAGTGGGGGTGGGGAGAACTCAGCTCCTGCAAGGCACACGGTATCTACAGGGTGGGCCTCGGCTGAGGAGAAGCATCCAGGAGAGAAGCAGGAATTACGTGAGGATCTCCAGATGCGAGAATTATAGGGCTAAGTCCCCCAGTGAGAGCTTCCAGTGGAATTCTACAGGAACAGCCCCACTGGGTCTGGTGGAGGCAGGGGGAAGGCTCCGGCAGGGAGTGTGGAAAGAACCAGATGGGGCCAGAAAGCAGTGCCAACTAGTGGAACAGAGGTTTAAGGGCAGTCATTTTCTTGGGTAATGGTTTCAGCAGGGGCTCCTGTGGAAACCGAGAAGAATAGCAGCAATTGAGATTTTCTGTTGTCTGCCGGTGGAGGCCCCTTGAAATGAACCTACTTAACTGCAGTTCAGCCCCACAACCCCCCGGGCCCCAGGTATGGCCTCAGACCCTGCTCTGATAACCATAGCCTTGATCTTCTCCACCTTGACCAGGACTTCCTGTCCCTACACAATGTCAGCATTTATCCTTTTGGTTCAAGCACCAGAGGGATGGGTCAGAGATGCTCCTGATTTTGGAGCTGACTAGATCAGAGTAATCACAGTTCCCTTCCACTTTGGATGCTTTGCCAACTACTTTAAACAGATTCACCCAGATGCCCGTTCACACTGTCTCCGAGCCATGTGGTATTCCTTCTCGCCTTCATCCTACAGATGATCTTGTTTTAGAGACTCTCCCTCCATGTCATAGGCCACCTGGTTCGAAAGTGAAAGACAAGAGCCAAAGTCTGTTGGACTGAGCCCTGACGACTCCATCCCCCGAGTTGGGCAGTGGATTTTAACCTATTTGTGGCTTAACTTTCTCATCTTTAAAATGGGGGGGTTGCCAACCTCACAGATTCATCATAAGGGCTGAGCTAAACATGGAAAATGGGGCACACAGCCTGGCAAAAGGCGGCCACTGAAAAATGGAAATTGCTCGTTCTCTTTGCCCCTCCTCCCTAGAGGCTGCCCTGGGAAAAGAAAGAAGACGGCTGC
Source organism: Mirounga leonina (assembly GCF_011800145.1). Classification (NCBI taxonomy): domain Eukaryota; kingdom Metazoa; phylum Chordata; class Mammalia; order Carnivora; family Phocidae; genus Mirounga; species Mirounga leonina. Next base: position 41,168,339 of record NW_023270807.1, read on the forward strand.
TTCCCCTGTCATTCTTAGAAGCTCTGTACCTCACAGCCCTGCAGTTTCACCCTCTTTGGACCCCTGGGAAATGTGTGTTTGCACATTTGCAATGACAGATCAGGACTTGGTCCACATTGTCCAGCCCCTGATACCACCAGGAGGTATTACCAGATGGTTTCTCCCTTTGCCAAAGAGTCTCTAGGATTTCCACCATCTAGACACCCTTCACTGGCTCAGGTGACCACCCTCAGGGAGGTGCTTGCTGGTGGTGCCATGCCCACTGGCCAGGCCTGGGGAACAGTTTCCTTTCTGTTTCCCACAGGCTGAGCCGGTGCCCTGCTGCCCCACTTATGGAGTGCAGCCAGGGCCGGGCCGGGCAGGCTCGTTCGGGGACTCAGTGGGATGCTACCTCTGATGTCCCTGCCGGGAGCCTCTCCTCTGCCACGTCTAAATTCACGTGGCTGTGGGACGAAGCTGCGGGATGCGAAGATCCCGGTTGGTGGAGTGTCTCCCCCTGCCTGGATTATTCTCTTTCCTTTCCCCACTTTCAGCCGGGCAGTCGGCTCCAATCTTGTCGTCTAGGGGTGGCCAGTGGTGGCTCTTAGTGTCCGAAGGACAGAGGAGGGGGGTTGCCGCAGCCTGCACATCTCCGGATTTCACTTTCTCAACGTCTGAACTTTAAGAAAACATGCATAGGGTTTGAAAGAGATGAAAGAAAGAGGTTATAAAGACAGTGTCTTGAAGAAAGAAGGGCTGCACAGGCTTCCCTCTAGCTTTCTGACTTTCCTTCCAAACTGGAAACAGACACCCCCAGGGGAAGAAGAGGACCATGAGCAAGGCCTTGGGTGACTGCATGCACTTTCTATTTCTGCATAATAAATTACCACCAACCCAGCAGCTTCAAACACCATTCATTAGCTCACAGTTCCTCGGGGACCGCAGGGGCCGTGGTCCTACAGCTCGTGGATGTGTAGGTCCAGTGCAGCGTGTGCTCAGAATATCACAGGCTGAAATCGAGGTGTCAGCGAGGCAGAGTCTTGTCTGGAGACTCTGGGAGAAATCACTTCCAGGCTCAGTCAGGTTGGCAGAACTCCGTTTCTTGTGGTCTTAGGGCGCAGGCCCATGTTTCCCGCTGGCTGGCAGTCAGGGCTGCTCTCCATTTTACTCTCAGGCCCGAGATGGTATGTTGAATCCTTCTCATGCTTTGAGTCTTGGATTCCCTCTTCTGCAACCAGCAGGAAAAACACTGTGCTCTTATGGACATAGGTCATTATGTCAGGCCCACCTGAATAGTCTCCCTAATTTAAGGTCAACTGATTTGGGACTTGAGCTACATCTGCAAAATCTTTTCACACCAATACCTAGATTATGGTTTTCTGAATAACTAGGAAGAGGTATGTGTACCCCTGGGAGCAGGAATCCTGGAGGCCAGCATAGAATTCTGCCTCCTGTAGCCCCAGAGCAAAGAATTGAATCCTGCTTCTTGGCCATGAAGGGGATGGCTGGATGAGGTGGCCAAGAACACAGGATCATAGGAAGCCCTGCAAATGTTCTCACCTTCGCTCTGTCTAGGCTTGCCCATGAAACTAGTATGACAACGTCAACTCCCCAGTCCTGAAGCCACCATGTGGACCTGGGCAAGTGGACACCTGAGAAGTGACCAGTAGTAATCATACTCTCAAAACTAGGTACTGTGTCAAAGCTCAGACGTGTGGTCAGAAATTAAGTGGAGTTATGTAAGTCAAGGACAGTGATATTTCTTGCACACCCACAAGATAGAAGTTGGACACCTTGGTGTCTCCAACACTAACAGCATAGTACCTGATGTATTTTCCTCACTGTTTAATGAATGAATGAACAAAGGAATGGAGCTACTAATGAATAGTTTGCAAAAGTTCACAAGGGCCACCAGCTTCTTGAATCAATCTCTTTCAAATAACAGAAAAAATTCATCAGGGCAGCTCTTTTAAAAAGTGTGTTTGGAGAAAGGTTAAGTATTATATAAAAAAATAATTCTTTAATCAAGATAATTGGGAAAATGCTAGATCACAGTGGTAAACTGGCTTCTTTCCTGAAGGATTTTTTTTTTTTAACATCCTTTAAAATGCCAGTGTGTATTATTTTGAGTGGGATAGCATATGCAGCATTTTCAAAATCTCCTCGACACAAAAAAATCCCACTGGCAATGCATCAGGAAGCCTGGGCTCAGATGCTGCAGTAACAAAATCTCAGTGGTTTGCCCGGTGGTGCTTTGTTTCTCGTTCACTTTCCACGACAGCTGCTAGGTGGCTATAGCTCTTCTCAACATGCTCTGCACTCTTGGATCAAGGCTGAAAGGGCAGCTCCAATCTGGGCCATTGCCAGCCTCACGGCGGAGATCAAACGCAGCGGGTGGAACCTTGCGAAGGGCTTGAGGCTTTCGCTGTTGGCGGCACGTGGCACTCGGGGGCTGCTTCGTTGGCTGCAGCAGATCACGTGGCCAAGCCTGATGTGAACCGGGAGATCAACCCCCCAGAGGGAACATTTAGTGATACTGATTCTGTGTGTGGAACCCACTTTGAAAACCCCACCTTAGGAACCCAGCACTTGAAAATCACTCTGGGCTTGGGGCACCCTGGATTGCCTACGACCGAGGAAGAAAGCAGAACCACAGAGCAGTGCAAAATTCACGGGCAAATCTTGGATTTTATTCCAAATCAGTTGTTCTTGTAGTTTATGCTTTTCTTTCCATTTGAGAAAAAACTGGGAACAAAATAAAATGGAATAATGATCCAAAATTTCACTCCTTTAGTTTAATATGTCTAAATATTTTCAAAAGAAGAAAAACATTTAAGTCTTCCATTATCTTCTGCCTAACAGTTCTGATTTTTGGATATGACCAAGAAAAAATCTCTGGGAAGAGAAGAGCATTGGTTTGGTTTTCTTCTTTAAGTTCTTAGTGGGACAGTGCTCTGGGCATCGTGCGGTAACGCCGACCAGCCGTCCTGCTCGCTTCAGAGCCCTGGGCCCCTCTTTTCCCACAGGGCCGTGTTCGCCTCGCGGTCAGCCCTGCCCGCGTGGGTCAGTGCAGATCTGTCCCCATGAGGGGATGAAAAGCAAACAGTTTTGTACAAATAACGACCTGACTCTGGGCTAGATCTGCACCAATAACAAAGCTGGTGAAAGACTTCAGACTCCCAGTGATAGAGTGCGGCATTCTCTCACTGAGAAAAAGAAGGTTCAAGAGAAAAAGCACAAAACCAAAGTGAAGGATTGAGACTTTATTTTCTTCTTCTACTTCCCGCCTGTCTATCCTTTACTTCAGAGCTGGGCAGGGGACAGAGACAACTTGTCCCAATTAAGAAAAATTAAAAACAATAGCGATGCTACTTAAAGATTTGCCTGATTGGCTAACTGCTGATCCAAGACTTTATTCTGGCTGCCGTCGAACAGCACATCGAATTTTTTACTGATCACCCCAATAACAGTTCCATCCCAACAAATCTATAGCTGAAATTTCAGGAAGAAGGATGACTCTGTGAACTCCACTTGTTTGAGAAACACCTTTATACTCAGGCTGCTGATCCATTCAGTGCAATAGGAGAACTACCCAGAATTAGCTTTAAAAATGCAATCACAGCTATTGGACCTCACCTGTCACACCCACTACCATTCACTAAAGTCCCTTCATCAGAAGCACTCCTAATACATACACACACACACACCCAACATATGCACTTATATATCTAAGTTAAAACTCATATATTAACTCATTTCTATAGTTTGAAATTCAAATAGTTATACATTGATAGCTAGAGAGACCATGATCGAAATCTAACAAAATACCTGTATGGTAGTTTTAACTGATGCCCTTTCACCAAGCCTAGAACTGGCCTAATGACTGTGTTTTGTGAACTGTGTGGGTTTATTCTCTCCTGGGCCATATGTTTTGAACAGCTTAACTACTAAGGCTTATATTTTCAACTCTGCCCCCAAAGGTCTTTGATTCATAGGCAGTGAGACTGACCTGGATTTGACTCTGCCTGAATGAAACTCGTGCTTGTTCTCAGCCATGAGTCATCAGAATTTGAAATCTGCAGGTGGATGTGATGGGTGCACTGGCTCTTCAGAAATACAAAGAGAGTCTCTAGAGAGACTCCATACAAAAGATGTTGGATTTCAAGTCCCCTAAGTGGCTTTATGCAAATTAAGTCATTTACACTGCCTAAAATAGGACAAGCCTAACAGGGTGTTCACAAAACAATAACCCACACTCTTTCCTCCTCCACATGGTCTTTATAATAGTCTAATTAGCTTAAATTATTTTGTTAGCTAAAACTTATAATTAAGATGTAATAGGAACCTCTCACTTATAACTAGAAGTCATAGCTAATCATCTTGAAACATCAGTTTCTCAACTTGATCTTATTATAAAACTGTCCAGAGAAATGGAATATATTTTCTTCTTCATCTAGGCTCTTAAGAATATACATTTTACTTATATTTTTGGACAAGTGTTATAAATTACATTCCCAAATTTTCACAATACCAGAGAACTAGAGGAAATTTAAAGAAAAAAGAAAAGGCTAGGACTGTGTCAACAAAGACCACAGATGTGAGCTAACTTGACTTTGGCAAATAAGTACTCCATGTTGGAGAGGAAATAATATATATGTCATTGGCTTGTAAATATTTTAAGTGGAAAGTTTTAAATTTCCTTTTTATAAAAACCAGCTTTAAGAGTATCTGAATCTAGTTGCCCAAACCTTAAACTGATAGTAAAAGAAACGCCTCTCCATCATCCCCTCCAATCCCATTTATACACAGCAAGCTTTCAAGACAATTATAAAGCATCCCTTTAATTTGATAGATAAGAAATTCACTATGAAGAGTTTTGCAACTTCAGGAACGTAAAAGGTCATTTTCCAAGAGCCTAACAAAATTTTTGCCTGCTGAGAAGTAAAGACTACATATTAGGCGACACTGTTTCCCTATGTTCTGACAGATGATGTCATTCATACTCAACCCAGAAAATCCAACAGGGGCTTCTCCATCTTCTGAGCACAAATCCACACATCTGCTTTTATCCATACTCATGTCCTGTGCACCCCTCTTTGACAAGGAAAGAAGTGTTGCCGCTCCTATGAAGCATCTCCCCTTGCTCCTGGCACCCAGCGCCTTCCCCTTTATAAGGAATCGCTTCTGCCATTCTTTCTTCTTTCCTGCAGCCTCTTTTCTTCTTCTCCTCTGGGTCCTTCCATCGGCACATGGACAAGCTCGTGTTTCACATTCTCAAACAACAAATGACAATAGCAGCTAAGATGAACTGTCCTAATCCCACAGCACCTTCTGTTTCTGACTCCATGCTCTGCTCCTCTTCACAGCAAAACCCCGTGAAACATGAACCCATTCACTATCTTCACGCCCTCACCCCCTTTCCCTCTGGGGGTGTCGCTCTACCCTCCACTGACTCATCCTGCTGGGGCCACTGACAAGCTGCGTGATACCGTTTCCAAGGGTCACGTATCTGCCCTCATGTTACCCAGATTGCTAGGAGCTCTCAAAGAGGTGACCACTCCCTCATCCATCAAGCACTTTTCTTTTTCTTTTCTCAGTGACCCCACACTTTCCTCATTCTCTTTCAACCTTCTACCAGTTTCTTCTCTGTCTTTTATGTTCCTTTTCTTGGCCCAATCTCTAAGGTTAGAATGCCCCAAGATTCGATCTTTCCTCTGTACATTTTCTCCCTGGACTTACATACTAGTTATGTGCTAATGACTCAGGGGTCATCAGTTCGGATTCATACCACAAATAACCAAAAATCAAACTTTGTCCTAAAAGTAATAAAGGTGGGGGGGAGGGCCTCATTGGATCACATGAATGAAAAGTCCTGAGGCAAGGTAGTCTTCAGGGCTTAATGATATCATCAGGGAACCAGTTTCTTTCCAATTCTCTGTTCTGCCTTCCATGTTATTAGCATTATCCTCATGTTGACAAAATGGCTGCAGTGTTTCCAGACTTTACATCCATAAATCATGCCTTCCAAAATGAGAAACAGGATTTATAGTAGCTTTCTCAGTGGTCTCAGAAAGACAGGAAACATTTTTCTTAAAAGATCCCCCAAAATGAACCCTACATGTGCCGCTTGCCCAAATTTTTCACAGACCTACTTCTGATCTGATTCCTTTGGATATGGTAATGCCATATACAGGGTGCCTTAAATCTAAGTTTCCTGAATCAATAAATGTGGGAGAGGTATGCAAAAGAATTCTATAGGCTAATTAGTCCATTTCCTCCTCATCTATGTTGAACTTAGGCCAATTGCATTGAGATATATGTCCCTTATTCTTAATCCTTTACATAGCCCTGCAACTTTCCTGTACAAAATTTTTGTATTCTACATTTTAAACTATCCTGAAGGGACTGCTGATTCTCTATTATTGTGCCTTGATTTTTATAACAATATGTCAATGGAGAGGTTTGGAAAGAAATATGATTAATTCTATTGGTTATGTTTTGCTTGAGATACAAGGGTAAGATTGGCCCAGATGGCCTTTGGATATAGGTCTGATCTTAACTTTACCAGTTTTTGTTACTAGCTATAGTAAATGATGTGAATGACTGGGTTTAGGTGAGTTTGTACTTCTATCATATAGAACTTCCTGTTTCTTTGTGTCCTAAAAAGAATTTTAGGCTGAATAAGTTTTATAACTAAAAGCAGAATCTTTTTGTGTATAAACCTTAATAGTGACTCAAAGAGATAACTGCCTATAAAGTGATGAATAGATTTTTAATATAATTTTCTGTCAAAAAGTACACATCAAAGATTACAGTTAAGTTTAGCATTAAATAAATACAGAACAAGTGTCTTCAAATTATCTTGAACTCAGAAAAAATGGAAGTGTGAATTTATTAATTGAATGAATAAAGAGCAAGAGTTGAAGCCTGGGCATCTACACAGAAGCTAGGTTAATTTTGTAAAGCTGCCTTATTTTTTTTAACACTTCACATATTTGCCTTTTTAAAAATATATATATTTTTTAGGAATCCTTTGAAAGCTCGTGGATTGCTCAGAAATGGAGTAGTTTACAGTCATATTATTTAAAAATTCTTGATTGCTAATCTACTTGGTGAAAAGTTAATAGCACAACTGACTAGAAATCATTTTGGCTTCATTTACCTGAGGTAGGGTCATCTTAGAAAACAGTCTTCATGTTCATTAGAATTGAAATTACAATTAAATAGATGAAATGTGTTGAGTTCTTATCAAGAGAATTTTTAAAATTATAGATACGTCGAAATAAAAAAAAATCTTAACAAAATTTTACTATAGTCAAGAAGGGAAAAAGTATGGCTCTGACCCTTTGTGTGATATCCCCAAAGATGGGAGAGTTAGTCAATCTTGTCTTTCTGGCAGAACTATCCCCAGATAGATAACCATAGAAGTACCATAGGATTTGTGCATGGAGGGTCTCCTTATTCAAGGCTCAAAAGGGCTCAAGAAGGAAGAATTTGCGCCAAGTGGAGACAGGAGTGGAGAGAGGAAAAGAGGGAAAGAGAAACTCCTCTAGAAGCTCATAAAATACAGACATGAAAATTTAAACCCTATCATAATAGATTGGAAAAAAACTTACACCCAGCCCAAAGTTACACAATATCATTTTGTCTTCTTTCTCCCTGTCAAGGAGAGATCTCACATACATAAGACAGGACCCTGGTGACTGAACAAGGGTGTGGAATTGGAAAAGAAGAGGGTATAAGACATCGTGATGCACTGGGAGCCCCAAGGCCTCATAATCCCACACTTTGATGTTAGTTTCCTATTTTTGTTTTAAAAGAAGAGAAAAAATGTGATTATGCCATTAAAACACTCATGGAGTTAACCTTCTATTTTGTGTAGTCAAGTAGTACAAAGAAAGGAATGCCTTTGGGATACATTTTGGAAGTAGATTAACAGTTGGGGTAATAGCAAAAAACACAAGAATTTCCCTGAGGTTTTTCTTTTGCGTGGATGATGGATGCCATTGACTTCAACAGAAAAATGGTTAAGAAATAGGGTTGGGGATGAGGATTGTAAATTAAGAGTTCTAATTTGGCCATGTTAACTCTACAGTGTCTTCAGTGGTCCAAGAGAATTGAAAACCTCAAGAGGTTTTGTTGCTGCACTTTGACCAACATTCCTCATTCACCCTGTCTCCCATGGGCAAAGCCTGAATGTCATCCTAGACCAGGCCTTCCCCTTCCCCTCCAGCCATCAGCTCAAGCTGTCTACATTTCACCATCTTATTTAATCTGACTTTCATACCCAATGCCACCTCTATGATCCAATTCTTGCTACTCTGTGCCTCCTCCAGTCATTAGAACCAAAAGAGTATTGTGTGAAACTATTGCTGGATGGTACCCCTCACAAGACACAACCCCAAATGATGATAAAGATTTGATGATCTGGAGTATGGTACATTTTATAAGTTTCTTTTAAGTCTTTTCTTTTTGTATCCCTCCCACACACCCTAGTGCCAGCACTATTTTCTGGATAGCCCCACAGCAGTCTGGTTGACCAGAGCTCCAGTTAAGATACCCAGACTAGTTCCAAAGTCTGAAAAATCTCAGCCTCACCCTAGTCAGTCTTCCAGCCTACGTTTGTCCATCTTAAGAACTCCAGCTTTACCTAGCATTTCCTCGTCTCTTTCAAGCTATGAAGCAATAGATGGAGGAGAGGGAAAGAGGAAGAGAGGAGGAGAAGAAAGATCTATGTGTATGTCATCTCATATCCACCCTCTCAAACATTATCATCATTCTAATACAGTATGCTATTTGGGTCATTTTCCTGTTCCAAGGACCATCAGAATCTCCAGTGAATGCAGAGTCTGCTGTATATATAATCAGTGTTACTTATAGAATCAAAAGAGAAGAGGTGATCATAAGTGATTAAAAGCTGTTTAAATTTCTTCAGACAAAGTTCCTGGGATAAGAGGGTTTCCGTCGGTATTGACAGGGGAAACAGAGATTCCCCCACAGAAAGGAAGACAGAAATTATTCTAATTAGGGAAAGTCAGGGAAAACCAGTCCACTTAGAGGCAGTTCATGAGGAGGTATGCATCAAGAGACGGGGACACATACACGAGCCTGGTGTTGTCATGTGATGGATGTTAGCAGAGTCCACAGGCAGGAATTTGAATTTCTGAGGTAACTGAGAAATCCTCAGAGCAAATTTGACCAATTACCTGCAACCCCATTGGAACAGCCACGGTGAGAACCACACTTCCCTTCTGTTCTCCAGACCCACCTCCATAAGAAGTTAATTTGTATTGCACAACCCAGTCTTCTGGCTTAGACAGAAACATTTCGTTTTTTTAGAAATTACCAAAAATATTTATAGCTTGACTAAGCTAATTTAAAACACATAGCAAAAGCATGCCGTGCCTTGGGCTCTCTGGGCTGCAGCTGTGGGAGTGGCTGCACGCCCCTGGGGGGGGGCGGTGGGAGGATGGGGGGGCTGGGTGGGTGAGGACACCGTGTCAGCAGCAGCACTCTCCATTCATCACAACCTTGCTTAGATTACACAGGACCTCTTTGCTCACTAGGTAACTGTCTGGCATAGATGCAACCATTTCCTGGCACGTTTTCTTCAGAACCTAAACTTTCGAGGCATTTGAGCGTCAAGCAAGACCCTGAGCTCGTCTCAGGGTGAAGTATTTTGTGTCCTGACCCAGCAAAATATTTTACAGTCTGTTCCCTAATCCTGGAAAAGCTGAGTCTTACCCTTGTATAAACTGAAAATTTGCCCTAAAAAATGAAAGCAATTAAATAAAACAATAGGGAAAAGATTTCCTTTGTTCTGCAGAGAAAATTCAACATTTGCCCCCGGGCCACAGCCAGCTATCAGGAATCTCAGCTGAGTGAGGTTGGCCAAGCCTGCCCCAAGCACCTGAACCAGACACCAGACATTCTGCACCTTCTCCCTGGTGCTTCGGTGGAAGCAGTGATTTTTATTAGCTTCTGTAATATTAAGAGACACAACATGCCAGAAGATTCTTGAATCTCCATAGAACATAAAGTTCATCAATTATAGGTATACTGGACAGACTCTTATTTTTCTGATTAAACTAGTAATGCTTCCTCTGGAAAAACTGCTTTGTCATCAATTAGGGCATGGAAGGAGAAATTTTTTTTTTTTTTTTTTGCTCCAAAATGTACAAGGAGAAAAGGAAAATGGAAGAGGAGGAGGGAAGGAGGCCACTAGGAAGTGGAAATGACCACCAGCCACTTTTATTCTGAAAACACAGGGATGTTGATTGCAACAGTACGTTTGATACATATATGCCTCCTGATAAAAGCAAAGGCAACAAATTACAAAAGCCAATATGATCATCGCTGAAAAGCAATATGCAAATTATGGTCTTAAAATAAGACTGGGAGAAGCATGGGCTTCACCCACATGAAGGCAACTTCTTTGCTAGGCTGCTCTTATTGTTTACACTCATCTCCGCTAAAGCGAGCGTGGGGTTTCTATGAAGTGCAGTGTTGTGATTCATGACATTTAACAGATGAGGAAGGGCCCTCTCCAGAAATGAGCCTCTCGGCTGAAGCTGAGCAGAAAATAGCCTGAAATGAGTCACACAACGTAAGAGACGGTGCAAAAGATGATTCACAGGGTCCCAAGGAAAAGAAATAGGAGTGAATGGCTAGTGTACCCAGGGAAACGCAGTCTCAGTGGGCAGAATTTACTGGTCTGCCTCCCGCTGAGCCCGGTCACTGAAGCTGGTGGGACGAGGTGCTGGTGCTGAAAATGTGATGGGGGGGGGGAGCTCCTTGTGAGGTGGCAGCGCTGTGGTGGCTGCTCGCTTCGGTTAGGGATCTTCATGGCTGAGCGATACATCTGCACTAAGGGCTGTGAAGTATATGATGTGAAATGATTTATCCAGAAGGCTGCACGGCTGGCATCAGATAAAACATTTGGAATCATTTTAAATGTACATTACCTAGAGGCAGCCTTCCCTCCCCAATGCTAAATTTAAACCATTCCTGTCATTTCAGACTCTCTGATGAAATCTGTTTCTCATAGGATGTCTGCCTTGGAAATAACATGCAACCCCCACCCCTATAAAATGGAAGGGAATTTGAAACTTCTAAATCAGCCGTTCTTCCACCTTCCTCTCCCCGTGCGCAGGCCCACGTGCGCGGACACAGCCGCCCTCACGCACAGCCCTACTTCTCTCTCTCAAGAATTTCAGAACAGAAGAAGGAATGCATGGAAGTGATAAAGATGAGCTTCCCAGGATGGCAGAAGAAGAAGGAGAGGGTGCTGGTGCCTGCCAATAACTCACAAACAGTGGCACTGAATGACTCATGCAAAGGCTCCAGCAGGATCATCGGTTCCCTCAGTCGCTCTTTAGAAGAGAGACCAAAAACGTGGTATTATAAATGTTCCCACAGAATCGCAGCTTTACTGGATCCAAGGCAACCACAAGTTTACCCTGCTGCTCTCTATGCTGTAGTGTAAATAAGCTGATGGGCCCTACACACCTAGAAACCCAACAGAAAACATGCAGCACACACGCGTGATTCAATATCCAATGGGAAAGCTTACATTGTCTGATTGAGTCCATCCTATCCCATGCTTGAATATTGAAGCAAGTTTTTGAACCGTTCAATATTTCTTGATGCAATTTAAAGGCAAAATCAACATATGAATGTGACTATCCTGATCTCAACTGTAGATTCCAAAACTATTTCAAGAAATTAAAAACCCACTTTAAGCAGAACTCAGGAAGAGTTCCAGTTTGAAGCCCAAACACAAATGTTCTTTGCTGTTCGTGGAGACTTGCTCACATCACTGATGATCGTAACACACGGTCACAAGAACACCACATCTTTAACTTTTCCCATATGTCTTGGTTTTGCATGATGATGATGCTACTGCTTACCATACTTCTTCCCCTCATCTGGAATGAGTTAGCCGAGGAACTGGATGCTCTTGCAAGGGGGCCAGTAAAGATGCCTAGGATCCTGCCCAATGCGTAGCAGTGCTCACAAATGTCTGTAAGTGTAAAAAAAGGGTTGGTAAGCCTTGTTTTGTCTCAGTAACCTTCTCCCTCCCCTCAGGGTGGCTCAGAAAGAGCAGGTTTCTAAATGGCCCTCTCTCAAGCTGAGCAGACAGGCAGGATACCAGCAGCCCTAAACCAACAATGGTTCACGAAGAACTAGGAAAAGTCTTTGACTGTAGAATGCCCAAGGCGGTAAATCCTCTGAGTGCTTCCTTAGAGAGTCCAAACTACCTGGGTTGCTGTCTCTTGTTTCCAGGGTTTTCTATCAAGGCATTTGACCAAAAATCTTGCGGCCACCATGCGTTGTGACATTGCATTGCTCAAATAGTTAATGTGGCTGAAAGCTTCCACTTGACATTTCAAGGAATGTGCATAAAGGCACTGGGGAAAAAGTGGTTCTTCATAGGAAGTCCTTAACTTAAGCCTGATGTCATACATTACTTCAAGTGTGAGAATGTCCTTAAGCCATATCATCAGTGCTTCTAGCCTTAATTAACTCAAGGAAAACCACCTGCAGTACTCACTACCACAGCTAAGAGCTTTAGCCTTCCTGGGGTTCTACCATGTTTTTCATCCATATCAAGTATTGCTGAAACACCCGGTCCCCTAACACATTTCTTGATGTGGGGCTTGCCATCAGGAGTATAAGAAGTCAGTCCATTATTGACATCCTAGTGGATGTCAGTACTTGTTGAATGCAAGTTACTGTTTTGTATCACCATATTACTTTGTGATGAAAGATCTGTGAACTCACAAAATCAATTGCAGTCATCTTAGAATGTAACCACCTCTATGGTGGCAAGATGATATTGCTATATTATCAAGCCAAAACGTCCTAAACTGGCTCTGTCCTACAAACTGGACTGCTAATTATAAATGCCTTCTGGGTGGAGTCAGCCCAAAGGAAAAGTTACCTCAATGAAGGTATGTTAATGAAGGCCAGTTCACTCCTGCTTCTTACTTAAATCTTTACTCAGTGCTCAGAACAAAGTTTGATCAATCCCCTATTGACTTTCAGAATGTACACAGAATCCATACTTCCTCTTTGATTAAAACATGCAGTGATAAGCAGAGCTTGGCAATACATATTCAGTCACTTAAATCTTTTTTTGAAAGTATCACAAGATGCTTTACAGGCAAGAGTCATGAAACTAAGGCTCAGAGTCAAATATAAAACTAGGTACAACTTAGGCATATTCCTTTTCTACTAAAAAATATTTGCAGATCTCTCTATTGACATAGGAAATAGTTTTGGTTCTTACAGCAGTTTATAGTACTGGCTGTTCCTTCAGGGTTTCCAGTGTTCGTGGTCAAGGCTGGGCTGTGCTTACTACAGAGTAATCAGGGTAACCTCATGGCCACTGACAATGTGTAAGGGGGACTGTGAGCCATTCCCTAGTGCCTGGGCCCAGAATTCCATGTTCTGCTTCCCTAAGAATAGTCTATTTTAGAACAGAAAATGAAAGGTAATTCCCATTTGTGTTAGAGAAGCTCAAAGAGCTTCGTGTTTTTTAAAAAATTAACTTTGATGGCAACCCATTGAGATAAGGAACAGGTGTTAACCAGATTCTTACTAGGAGATTACAGTCGTAAGCAGGGAAGGCCATGGTATGCCAGCAAGCGGGCTGTAGTACCGTCAGGCACTGGGGTCAAACATCTTTGCACTTGGCTTCCTGCTGAAGTATCACTTCATGCTTTCATGCAGCACATTTATTCAATATGTGAAACGAAATTCAGAATCCTCTTCTCGTTAGTGTATGAAACTTCTGGTAACTGAAATCCCGGCCATTAGAGCCACTACTGTCTTCGTTAAAATATAGCAATGGGGATGTTTGGTACCACGTGGAATTATAGTCTGATAGAAAAATCTGCATGAAGTAAATGCCAAATTTAAGTCATAAGGGCAATTAAGTGATTTTATCACCAAAACTGTTATTCACAATTGCTTCAGGGTTTTTCTCCATATGTTCTGTTTAATGGAGAGCATGCATTTCAGTAGTCTCCTGCACTAATCCAAGATTTTGAGGCACTCTATTCAGTAACCAGTATAGAATAATTGACTATCAAATTGACTTTTTAAAATGTACTCTTTGTAAATCCCAGGCATTCTGAATATCTTTAGAAGTCAAATTAGGTCCTAAGAAAGCACTTGAAGTGTGTGCCCAGTACTCAACATTTCTAACATTCAGCTAGGGGATTGAGTTACAGCTGTCTATGGGCATAAAGAGATGGAGTTAGTTCTTCTTCTCAAGGAAGGGGTGGAAAGGCAGAGAGACTCCGATTAAGACAGTCACCATTTACTCACATGACCATTCACAATGGGAACAAGAACTCAACCTATTAATCTACTCCCGTTATACTGGGTGCAGGGATAGAAAAAAAGAGAAAGTAACTTGCCTTTTTTGTCTATCTTGCAAAGTGAACAAGAGAGCTATTTGGTCAGGGAAAATTTTAAGCCCAAATAATTAAATGTATTGATGGCTTTTGCGGGGGGGGGATTACACTGAGATTATTTTAAAAGGTCTTCCTTCTGTTCAAAGAAAAAAGCAAGGACAGTGTCCAGAAAGCACATTGCCATTCAGAACTACCACCACCACCCCCCGCAAAGAAATAGAATGACTTCCGTCACCATAGGTGGTTTGGTTCCGTCTAAGTATAACCTTAACAATCCTTGTTAATCAGTATTTTAGTTCTATAAAAAGAAGTATAGTACTTTGCAGTCATTTCCTAATTAAAAACATGTGCAAGAAATGCAATGGTAAAGGAAAGGAGGTAAAACTTAGAGGAGTCCTTAGAAAAGGAAAGTGCCTATTTTCTCTTTATGCTCTGACCTTTGCTTGATTTCCACTGTCCACATTCTCTAGCTCCTCGCTATGATGTCCCATGGGAGCTTGGGGCTGTCCCAGTTCCAGAAGTCTTTCAACGGTCTGTGCACTTTACCTGCCTCTGAACCCAGCACTGTAGGATTTGGTGAGAGTCACACCGCCAGCACAGGACCCACAGACTCAGATGCCCCCTGTTGCCAAAACTCTGCAAGTCTGCCTAATCCCCAGGTTGCCCAGTGCTTTCTCCAATTTGGCCTCATTTTCAGAATTGGGTCTCTGCCTAGGTTTCTCTTTAATTTTTGCCTGTTAGTTGCCCTGTCTGGTAGACTCTTTACCCTCAAAGTCAGGCGCTACATCCTGAACCTGAAGGAATGGAGATTGAGCCCTGATGGTTCTCACCAACCCACGGCTCCTGCCTCCTGTCCTTTCAACCAAATAGGGACAGATCATCCAAAATCATGATTTTTGTTTGCTGGCTCCTAGAGCCCAAGTTCTCAGTTTCTCACTATTTACTCACTCACCTGGAGGACTGTGTAACTTGTCTCCACAATGGTGGCAACAATCCCTCCCATCCCACAGGCACTTTTTTTTTTTTTTACTTGCATTTTGAAATAATGATAGACTTACAGGAAGTTGCAAAAATGGTACAAAGAGTCCCAGGTAGCCTTCAACCAACTTCACAAAATGCTGGTATCAAAAGTATAGCTATGGTATGATATCATGATTATTGGACAATATATTGTACACTATCAAAACCAGGAGATTGACATTAGTATATTATTGCTAACAAAAGATCTTTACATCATCTTCAATTGATTCATTTGTGTGCTTATATAGTTCTATGCAATTTTATGCCATGTATAGATTTGTGTGACAACCACCACAATCAAGATACAGAACTATTTCATCACCACAAGAGAACTCCTTCACGCTGTCTCCTTGTATCCTTGCCCACCCTCTCCCAACTACACCCTCCTCACCTCTAGTCTCTGTCCCTTGCCAACCACTAATTTGTTCTCCATCTATATATTTTTCTCATTTTGAGAATGTTCCATAAGTGAAATCTTATAGTATGTAATCTTTCAAGATTGATTTTTTTCACTAACCCTAAGACCCTTGAAGTCTATCCAGGCTGTTGCTTGTATCGACAGTTCATTCCTTTTTATGATAGTATTGCATTGTACAAGTTTGTTCAGGTGAATGCAGGGTAAGTAGGGATTGTTGCTGCCATCTTGGAGACAAGTTACACAGTTCTGCAGGTAACTGAGTAAAATGCTGGCACAAAGACTGAGAACTCTTCCCCCACAATGTAGGAGATTTGGGTTGAAGATTTAAGTTGATTCCAGTATTTTGCTGTTATAATTAAAGTTACTATGAATATTTGTATACAGGTTTTGTGTGAACATAAATTTTCACTTCTCTAGGATAAATGCCCAAGAGTGCAACTGCTGGGTCATATGCTAAGTGCAGGTTTAGTTTTACAAGAAATTGCCAAACTATCTTTCCAGAGTGGCTGTACTCTTTTACATGTCCACCAGCTAATGAGACCCAGTTTCTCCACATCCCCCTCACTAGCAATTGGCATTATCACTAGTTTTCATTTTAGCTATTGTAGTAGGTGTATGATGATTCCTCACTGTGGCTTTAATTGGCATTTTTCTAATGGCTGATATTGAATGTGGTTTCATGTGCTTATTTGCCATCTGTATCTTCTCTGTGGTGAAAAATCTGTTTATATCTTTTGCATATTTTATAATTCATTTTTCAGATGTCGTTTCTTATTCTAGATATAGTCTGTAGCTTGTCTTTCATCCTCTTAACAGGGTCTTTCACAGCACAAAAGTTTTAAAATATGTTGATTTATTTGATTAATCATGCTTTTGACATCCTATCTGAGAACTCTATTCTTGGATAAACTAAGAATATATATTTGTATGTGCTTGATTCTACATGAAGGAACTGGAAAAACACCAAATCTTATGAAAGTGTGGGGCATCTTAAAGTGGGAACTGGGGGATGTAGGCAGGGATAGGAGATGTGACTTTTCATCTTTTAATATTCAAGTTTTTAACTACATGAGGATGTTAATTTTAAAAATGGAGGATGGGCTTCGGAATCAGATTAGTTTCAAAACAGGTTCCACAGATTAGCTGTTAGAGCTTGGAAAGTTATTACTTTAGTTTTCTCATTTGTAAAATTAAATGTAAAAATAGACATAGTATCAGTCATTTTTATGAAAATTAAATAAAATTATGTGAAAATAGTTTAAGAGTAAACCAGTATGAGATTGAATTATGAATCACCAAAGTAAAATGTATATTTAATATAAAATAGTTCAATTTTTTCCTATTGTTTAATAGTTATCTTTGGTGACATACTGCTCAGTTTTTCTAGGCTTTGTATATTCTGCTGAGGAATTACAGTAGCTGCATTTGTGGACTCTGCTTCAATTAATGTTGTTTTGATAAGTAAGCATTTTTTATTTGTGCTTATAATTATGTTCTTTACATGAACTACCAATCTCTAATACTCTCATTAAGTAGAAATTTTTATTCTTAATGAATAGGTGAGAACTCAGGGCTCAGAGAGGTAAAGTGACTTGATAGTTTGTCTAATTCCAGAGCTTTATAACAAACTTTGGGGTGCCTGGGTTGGGCTCAGTCGGTTAAGCATCCCGACTCTTGATCTTAGCTCCAGTCTTGAATTTAAGCCCCACACTGGACTCCACACTGGGCATGGAGCCTACTTAAAAAGAAAAACAAAACAGCTTATATCTAACTTGGATGCCAGTATAATCCAGAATATTTTCCATGGAACTCCAAACCCTTAGGGATATTGCTAAAAAAAAAAAAAAAAAAGAGTCATTGGTTAAATGAATTTAGTGTAAATTTAAAAATAAAGCATGTTGAAAAAGTCCCTCCTTGAGAGTCTGCATTGCATAATCACAGATTAAAGGTTCCGAGGCATCCTATAGTCTTCAACCCAGCATTTCCCAAATTAACTTTACCATAGGTCTTTTAAGAAATATATAGCATTATTCAAACCACTCAGAATTAATATTCCATAGAAACATTTTAGGGAGCCCACACTGAACATACATTCTGCCCTATTTTAAAATGCTTGATATTTCTGTAAACTAATTCTAATATAACTTCACAAAAACTCCACAGATTGTTTATTGATATGGCATTATAGCATCTTACCAATGAAAATAATAATCCTGTGGCAAACTTAATGAAATATATATGCTTTGGATTTATGAAGAAAACCCCAGAGGAGTAGCAAGTTTGCACCAACAACTCTGAAGGCAAATGGTATTAGGAGATCATAAATCTCCTTCCTGATGAGCCTGTGACTTTTCGCCTTGAATGGTGTACTAGTCTGAAAACTTCAAGATAAGGTCATGTTGGGGGCTCTATCTAACCAATGCAAAATAATTGTTTAAAATACAGACAACCAAAGAATAAATTTATTTTCTTTAATCTCAGTCACTACCTTTAATTCTGGTACTTTTTAACCTATCTCTCCTTACAGGCTCTTAGAAACATACGATATTACATTATCAGCCCAAATGTCAGTCCCTAGATAGAAGGGATTATACTTGCTATTCCCTGTCCTTGAATTCTTCTACCTTCTGTACAGTAGGTAGCTATTTAAACAAATGCTTGGTAATGAGTACGACATTGATGGTGATGGGTTTAGATACATGGTTATAGACATGCGTCTAACATAAAATCATACTAAATGCCTCTTTTTCATAAAAGTTTTCCATGTCTATAGACAGCAAAGTGAGTCAAATACACTATTTTATTACTTATTAGACTGGTCACTGCTATGTTATTCTTGAGAGGTAATAGAAAATTCATCTTTTCATTTCAGCCTACTGTTATTTCCATTTCACTTTTTATTGATAAGTGCAATTAGTAATTTGTTTCAGAAACTTTACAATTTTTTTAGAAACTTTAGAAACCTTAAATAACTGAAACCAGTGACATAGGTAACAAATAGAACTTTGGAGATAAAATAGTTATAAATTCATTTTCTCTAAAAATTAATTTAAAATGACAATGTTTTATATCCTCTATTATGCAAGAAGTGAAGAATTGTTACAATAACACAATACTTTATTTTTAATAGAATCATCTGTAATTTCTACCAAGAGAATACTTCAAAAGTCTAAACTAAGACATTTAAGTGTCAGGTATAAGTTATTATGAACTGAACTTAATTATGATGCTTTTATTTTCTATCTTATTAAATAAGACATTACTACTTCCTCTTTGTCCTAAAATATACAAAATATACTTTTGTAATATTCCAGAACATGTTGTTCCACAGAATTTTAAGACTCTCTCATTAAAGTAAGCTATACACTATAGTGGAGCAAAATTTAGCTTGATTTGATGTTTATGACTTGATTTTTTTTAATTTTTATTTTACTTTCTGTCTTTTTTTTTTTAAAGATTTTATTTACTGAGAGAGAGACAGTGAGAGAGGGAACACAAGCAGAGGGAGTGGGAGAGGGAGAAGCAGGCTTCCCACAGAGCAGGGAGCCCGATGCAGGGCCCGATCCATGGACCCTGGGATCATGACCTGGGCCGAAGGCAGATGCTTAACAACTGAGCCACCCAGGCGCCCCTTACCTTCTGTCTTTTAAGCTTGCTTATTTGGCTCACAATAAAATGAAAACAGAAAAATAAATTGAGGAAGGTACTTTGTGTAATTCTATTTAAACATTTATCAATCTTTAAACATTATCCATGTAGCAACTGTAGGTATGTTCATACAAAATACAAAAAACTCTCACACTTCCAATTCTTAAGCTTATGATTTTGATGCAATTCACAACTAAAAATTCTTAACTAATATGCCATCTGTTTCTATGAATCTGAAAGACAGAGCCTCATTTGGAGACTTTTATTACACTAAACATAAAAATTGGGAATTTTGAACTTATGGTTACCTGTAAAACTCTAATTTCTAATTTAGGAACACTTTTAAGATTCACAAGTTTTTAAAACATAAACCTCAAAATGATGATTCCAAAGAAGAATCTAAGGCTGAAATGGAACACAAAATTAAAACCAATTTTATAAATGCTTAGCTTTAATAAAAAACCAGCCCCAAGTATTGATAAACTTTAACTGACTTTGCTAACTTTCAGCTTTAGAGTTACTTTCTTTACTGACTCATAGTCCATATAGGAAGACCCAGTAATTAATGTTTATTAGAAAAGGGTTTATTCAAATATGCTTATCTACTGCTCTATCTCTATGGTATATTTTGGTAATTTATCAGAATACACAATTTACTTGTCTCTTTGTATCATTTATACATCACAATAGGATTCAAAAGTCTTTTGCTTTAACAAGTCTAAAAAAATACTCTGAAACAAGATTTAATATATGTAAATAATCTAAATGCTTCCACTGTAAATTTTGCCTTAAAATATTTGATAGCTATAGCAAATGAAGATAGATGCTTTACAGTGTACATTTTCTGAGATTGGGGCTTATTTTATGAAGGAAACTTGGCTGAATAATCAGAGCTTTCATGTTAACCAAGTTCAGAGTACTTGCTTTACAGTCTCAAATTTTAAGATTAAACACAAGATAAATCAATATACTGAGCAAGAATTATGTCTGGTTTTTTTATATAAAGCCATCTATCTAATAGATTTTTCAGTTTATAGTTAATTTCACAATTTTTAAATTATTATATACTTGCAGAGCTAAGAAGTCAAGCCCTGCTAAAAAAGACTTGTGCCAAAATAGTTGCTCCCTGACCCAGCTCAAATGCAATCCCTGTCAGCTCTTTCACCTGTTTCTTCTTTATTTCAATCTACTTCTTAAACCACTTAACTGAGGTATGACTGACAGGTAAAAAGCTGTCCATATTTAATGTATACAACTTGATGAGTTTGGTAATAAGTGTATACCCGTGAAGCCATCACCACCTTCACCACCATCAAGGTCATAGACATATCCATCACCTCCCAAAGTTTCCTCCTTCCCCCTCTATTAGTAGTAGTAATGTGTGTGTGTGCGCACATGTGATAACAAGACAGGATCACTCTTGGCAGATTTTAAGTAAAAAATCAGCAGTGTTAGTTATAGGTGGTGTGCAGTGTGGTAGATCTCCAGAACTCATTTATACACAGTGTCCTGGCCCTTTTGGGCCAACTAGGCTTTGAAGGAGCACAACCACACAAAATCACCACAGGGAAAGTGAGGCCATGCTTTGTGGGCTGTGACATGGAGGTGACTAGTAGAACTGATGAGCTGATGAGATGCTGGTGTGAGGTCAGCCTGCTGATATTGAATTGGCTTGGGCTGTCAGAGCAAAGCACCATGCTGAAGTCTACTAAAAGCTGAAGTCCTCAGTTAATCCACAATTCCTGATACTCCCATCAAAGTGGATAATCAAATCTACTCTGAGAACTGAGAAAATTCTGAGCAACTCAGAATAGATGTATTGGACCCAAAAGAGGTCAAACCAGAACCAGCTAAAGGGGAAAATCTGCAAAGAACCAGAGCTTTTCTGTAGTCATAGTCAATTAATAAAATTGGAGGCCATTCTTCTGCTTGAAGTCTGATGGCATCTGTACACATTTTGTCATCTTTTTTTTTTTAAAGATTTTATTTATTTATTTGACAGAGAGAGACACAGCGAGAGAGGAGATACAAGCAGGGGGAGTGGGAGAGGGAGAAGCAGGCTTCCCGCGGAGCAGGGAGCCCGATGCGGGGCTCGATCCCAGGACCCTGGGACCATGACCTGAGCCGAAGGCAGACGCTTAACGACTAAGCCACCCAGGCGCCCCACATTTTGTCATCTTATACTGAGATTCAGTCTTCAGGATAACTCCTGATTTGGTCAAAGATGCAGTTTGTGTTTGCTTTTTGTTTTTCTTGTTATTTAAAGGTGATTTTCAATAGGCTGAAGATGTCTTTTCTCTGTCATCTTAAAACTGGAAGTCCTGGGTGCCTGGGTGGCTCAGTCACTAAGCGTCTGCCTTCAGCTCAGGTCATGATCCCAGGATCCTGAGATCAAGCCCCACATTCCTCAGCAGGAAGCCTTCTCCCTCTCCCACTCCCCCTGCTTGTGTTCCCTCTCTCACTGTGTCTCTCTCTGTCAAATAAATAAATAAAATCTTAAAAAATAATAATAGTATAATAGTATAGTGTAATAATAGGAGTAATAGTATAGTATATAATAGTATATATAATACAGTATAGTATAATAGTATATATAATATATAATAGTATATAGTATAAGTGTAATATAATTAGCATAATAGTATGATACATATATAATATATAATTAATATATATTATACAAATTATATAAAATATATATTTTAAGATTTCACATATATCTTTTAAGATTTCATATATACGTGAGATCATATGGTATTTGCCTTTCCTTATTTCACTAGCATAATGTCCTCCAGATCCACCCATGCTGTAGTAAAGGCAAGATCTCACTTCTTTCCATGTGGGTGTATATATATGTGTGTATCACAATTTTTAGCCATTCATACATCAGTGGTTACTTAGGTTGTTCCCATAGCTTGGCTACTATAAAATAATGCTGCAACAAACAGGGGGTGCATATCTTCAGTGTGGTTTTTTTAGAAAAGTACCCTGATGTGTAACTGCTGGATCATATGGTAGTTCTAATTTTTTGAGGAACCTCCATACTGTTTTCCATAGTGGCTATACCAGTTTATGTTCCCACCAAGTGCACAGGGGTTCCCTTTACTCCACAGCCTTGCCAATACTTGTTATTTCTTTGTTGTTGTTGCTTTTAAATATTTATTTGTGTAAGAGAGCACAAGCAGGGGGAGCAACAGGCAGAGGGAGAAGCAGGAGCTCCCCCTGAGCAGGGAGCCCAATGCAGGACTCGGTCCCAGGACCCAGGGACCATGACCTGAGCCAAAGGCAAACACTTAACCAACTGAGCCACCCAGGCGTCTCTCTTTTTTGTTGTTGTTAACAGCCATTTTAACGGGTGTGAGTGATATCTCCTTGTAGCTTTGATTGCCTTTCCCTGATGACCAGTGATGTTAAGCACCTCTCATATGTCTGTTGGCCATCTGTGTATCTTTGGAAAAATGTCTATTCAGCTCTTCTGCTCATTTTTAAATTTGTTTTTTTGCTATTGTATAGGTTTTTTAAATTTTTATTTTTTTAATTCTAGTATAAGTAACCTACAGTGTTATATTGATTTTGGGTGTACAATATAATTCAATTCTATACATTACTTGGTGCTCATCACGGTAAGTGTACTCTTAATCCCCTTCACCTGTTTTACCTATCCTCCAACCCACCTCCCCCCCACCGGCAGCCACCAGTTCTCTATATTTAAGAGGGATTTTTTGTTCATCTTTTTTTGTTTTGTTTCTTAAATTCCACATGAGTGAAATCATATAGTATTTTTCTCTGTAATTTTTTTCACTTAGCATTATGCCCTCTAGATCCATCCATGTTGTTGCAAATGGCAAGATCTCATTCTTTTTTATGGCTGTGTAATATTCCATTTTATGTATATATGTGTGTGCGTGTGTGTATACTACCTCTTCTTTATCCATCTATTGATGGACACTTGGATTGCTTCCATATCTTGGCTATTGTAAATAATGTTGCAATAAACATAGGGGTGCATATGTCTTTTTGAATGAGTGTTTTCGTTTTTGGGTAAATACCCCATAGTGGAATTACTGGATATGGTAATATGGTAATTCTATTTTTCATTTTTTGAAGAATATCCTTACTATTTTCCACAGTAGCTGTGCCAGCTTGCATTCCCACCAACAGTGTGCAAGATTTCCTTTTTCTCCACATCCTCGCCAACCATATTTCTTGTATTTTTTATTTTAGCCATTCTGACAGGTATGATGTGATGTTTCATTGTGATTTTGATTTGCATTTCCCTGATGATTAGTGATGTTGGACATCTTTTCATATGTTTCTTGAGTTTTAGGAGTTCTTTATATATTTTGAATATTAGCCCCTCATTTGCAAATATTTTCTCCCATTTGGTAGGTTACCTTTTCATTTTATTGGTGACTTCCTTTGCTGTGCAGAAGTTTTTAGTTTGATGTAGTCCCATTTGTTTGTTTTGTTGCCTTTGCTTTTGTTGTCAAATTCGAAAAATCCTTGCCAAGACTGATGTCAAAGAATTTACCACCTATTTTTTTCTTTTAATAGTTTTATGGTTTCAGGTATTATTCAAGTCTTTAATCCATTTTGAATTAAATTTTATACACGGTGTATGATAGTTTTTCCAACACCATTTGTTGAAGAGACTCTCCTTTCCCCATTGTATATTCTTGATTACTGTAAGGTTATAAATTAACTGACCATATATGTATGGGTTTATTTCTGGGCTCTCTATTCTGTCCCATTGATCTATGTGTCTTTTTTTATGGCAATACCATGCTGTATTGATTATTATAAGCTTTGTAATAGCATTTGAAATCAAGAAATGTGATGCCTGCAGCTTTTTTGTTTTCCCCTCAAAACTGCTTTTGCTATTCAGAGTCATACACATTTGAGGACTGTTCTGTGAAAAATGCCATTGGAATTTTGATAGGGATTCCTTTGGGTAGTATGGTCATTTTAACAACTTTAATTCTTCCAGTCCATGAGTACAGAACATCTATTTATTTATGTCTTCTTCAGCTTCTTTCATCAATATTTTATAGTTCTCAGTGTACAGATCTTTCACCTCCTTGGTTGAATTTATTCCTAGGTATTTTATTCTTTTTGCTGCAACTGTATATGGGATCATTTTAATTTCTCGTGATAGTTCATTATTAGTGTATAAAAACAAAACAGATTTTTGTGTGTTTATTTTGTATCCTGAAACTTTACTGAACTCATTTAGTAGTTCTAACAGTTTTTGGGTGAAGTCTTCAGGGTTTTCTATGTATAGTGTGATGTTATCTGCAAGTAGTGACAGTTTTACTTCCTTCTTACCAGTCTGGATGCCTTTTATTTCTTTTCCTGCCAAAATGCTCTGGCTAGGACTTCCAATATTATGTTAAATAAAAGTGGCAAGATTGAGCACCCTTGTCTTGTTTCTTATCTTTCAGCTTTTCCCTGCTGAGTACAATGTTAGCTGTGGGCTTGTTGTATATGGCCTTTATTACATTGAAGTACATCTCCTCTATATCCACTTTGTTGAGTTTTTATCATAAATTGGTGCTGCATGTTGTCAAATGCTTTTTCTGCATCTATTAGAGATGGTCCTTCATTTTGTTAATGTGGCGTTTCACATTTACAGATATTGAACCATCGCTGAAATAAATGCCACTTGATCATAGTGTATGATCCTTTTAATGTATTTTGAATGTGATTTGCTAATATTTTGTTGAAGATTTTGCGTCAGTGTTCATTGGGGATATAGGCCTGTAATTTTAGTTTTTTGTGGTGTCCTTTTCTGGCTTTGGTATTAGGGTGATGCTGGTCTTGTAAAATGAGTTTGGAAGTGTTCCCTCTTCTATTTTTTGGAAGACTTGGTTAAGGATTGGTGTTAATTCTCCTTTAAATATTTGGTAGAATTCATCAGTAAAGCTGCCTGGTCCTGCACTCGTTTGCTCGGAGGTTTTTGATTGCCAGTTTAATCTCCTGAATAGGAATTAGTCTGTTCGGGTTTTCTCTTTATGATTCAGTCTTGGTAGGTTGTGTGTTTCTAGGAATTTATCCATTTCTTATAGGTTTTCAAATTTGTTGATATATAATTGTTCATAGTAACTTATGGATCCTTTTTATTTCTGTACTCTTAGTTGTAACATCTCTTTCATTCTAATTTTGTGCCCTCTTTTTTTTTTCCCCTTGGAGGGTCTTGCTAAAGGTTTGTCAATTTTATTTACCTTTTCAAAAATCAGCTCTTAGTTTCATTGATACACGTAAGTGTCTTTTTCATTTCTATTTCATTTATTTCCATTCTGATCTTTGTTATTTCCTGCCTACTACTAATTTTGGACTTCATTTGTTCTTCCTTCTCTAGTTTGTTGAGGTATAAAGTTAGGTTGAGATTTTTTTGTTTCTTGATGTACACGTTTATTGCTATGAATTGCCCTCTTAGAAACACCTTTGCTGCATCCTCTAAGTTTTACTATGTTGTATTTCTATTATCATTTTTCCCAAGGTATTTTTTTCTCTTTTGATTTGTCCTTTGACCCACTGGTTGTTCAGTAGCATGTCGTTTAATCACCAGATTATTTCTGAATTTTCCAGTTTTCTTCCTGTGATTGATTCTAGTTTATACCATTGTGGTCAGAAACAATGCTTGATATGATTTCAATCATCTTAAATTTATTAAGACTTGTTTAGTGCCTAACTTATGATCTATCCTGGAGAATGTTCCATGTGCACTTGAAAAGAATGTGTATTCTGTTGTTTTTGGATGGAATGTTCAGTATGTAACTATTAAGTCCACCTGGTTTAACATGTCATTTAAGTACATTATTTCCTTATTGATTTCCTCTCTGGATGATCTTTGGAAAAACTATTATTTTCTTTATATCAAGTTATAATTAGGACTAGTGGATTTTAGGGCACCCAAGGAAATTCAAAATCTTAAAACCGTACTAAATATTTGAGATTTAAAAGGGAATTGTAAGCAATTTATAAATATTCCCCTTTTGCTATCAATTAATAAAAAGCCCTTCCATTTGGTGATAAACAAAATTTAAGCTTTTAAATTTATATAGCAAGTATGTTTTCCACTCTCTTCCAGTTACTGGCCTTCTCTCTGCTATGAAAAGTAGATTATCAAGCCAAGCATATCTTCCCTTTTTTTTCACCTCAAAATGTCCTCTGTACTGTGGTTTTTTAAAAACTTTAGCATGCATCAGAATCCCCTGGAGAGCCTGTTAAAACAGAGATTGCAGGGTTCCACTCCAAGTTTCAGATTCAGTAGAACTGGAGTAGAGCTCAATAATTTGCATTTCTCGCATGTTCCCAGTAATTTTGATGTTCTTAATCTGGAGACCAAACTGAGAACCACTGAAATATGATTATACTCAATTACTCCCCTTCAGTTTAAGAGAAATAAATAGCACTTCTCTCCAACAAATTTTACTTTACTCTTGATTCCATTTTCATTATTATCTGCAATTATTCCCTCTATTCCCAGCTCTCCAATCTCTGTATGTACTGACTTCTTCCTTTCTGCCTTCTTGATGAGTAGACTTCCATTTTTAGAAAACACAAAAAACAGGTGTGCCATCTACCATTTTTGTCTCTCGTGTATTTACCTGTTCGCTGCCAAATTTCTAGATATAATATCCTTGAACCAAAACCTCTACATTCTCTTACTTTTCTTCATTACTTGGATCATCTCTGAATCAATTAAGAGTCCCAGCAGGCAACAGGTAGCACTCTCAACTTGGGTAAATTATTAATTAACTATAAAAATATGGGCAGGACATAGGGGAAACTACAACAGATACTGCAGTAACCTGAGTTAGAAACAATGAGAAGATCCTTTTTCATTCCTAGATCTGAATGAGTGAGAGGAAGCAACACTTAACAGAATCTGGAGAGAATGTTCCATGGGAGCTATGACCTTCTGGTGAGGAGTGTAACCCATAACAACACTATGGAGGTAGGAGACGGGGAAAAAAAAAGTTCAGTCTCTTTACTCCTGTCAATACTATTGTAGTTGCTCCAAACTGGCTAAAGCAACCAGAAGCCAGAAGGAAAATGAGCTAGTTGATAAAGTTCTAGAGTTCAGCCTCACAAGACAGGATAGTGGAGAGAAGAATACAGAATGGATCTGAGGTGCAAATAGATGATATCCAGCACAATCCATACCTTTTGATCTTCAGCCTCTATTCTTGTCCTTTATTTAGGTAACAGTTTCTGCTCTCAACACAGAAAACAAAATTCTATAAGCTGCCATTTCATAAGATGATGTCAATTCAGTCATATTCTTCTTATGAACACATGGAATAATCTCTAAGATTCTACATATGTAAGATGATAAAATACATCTTGATAAATTTAAAAGGATTGAAACAATACAAAATAGGTTCTCCGAATTTAACAAAATTAAAACAGAAACAACAAAAGGATACTTAGAGAAATTCCCAAATATTTTGAAATTAAACAATATACCTTTAAATAATCCACGGTTCAAAAAAGTAATCAAAAGGAAATTTAAAAATATTTTGAACTGAATGAAAATGAAAACATGACATATAAAAATTTATGGAATGCAGGTAAAGCAGTGCTAAATGGTAAATTTATAGCTTTAAATGCCTATATTTGGAAAAACTCTTAAATCAATAATCTAGGTTTAAACATCTAGAAAAAGAACAGTAAAAGCTAAAGCAAGCAGAAAAAAGGAAATAATGAAGATAAGGGTTAAAACCAATTGGAAAAAAATAGGGGGGAAAAATCAATGAACCCCAAAGTTGATTCTTTGAATAGATCAACAAAATTAACATGATCAGGGAAAAAAAAAAAAGAGAAAACACAGAACCAAAATCCAGAATGAAAGTGGAGACCTCACCACCAATCTTACAGAGATTAAAAGGATTAGAAATACTGTGAAGAACCTTATGCCAACAAACTAGACAATTTAGATAAAGTTCTAGAAACATACTGAAACTGACTCAAGAAGATATTAAAAAACATCTCAGTAAGCCTGCAACCTGAACAGAAATAGAAAGACACTGAATATTTTCACACAAAGAAAAGCCCACATCCAGTGGCTTCAGTTGTTAATGCTAGCAAACATTTAAATAAGAAATACCAATTATTTATAAACAGTTCCAGAAAAGAGGAGGAATACTCAACCCATTCTATGAGGCCATTATTACACTGATTCTAAAGCCAAAAAAAAGAGAACAAAGAAAACCACAGACCAATATCTCTCATGAATTACAGAAGCAAAAATCCTCAATTATAAGCAAATAAAATCCAGTATCTCTTTTGAGGTGCTGTTAATGGTCCATTTCTTGGCTTACTGGTAAATCACTGAGCTGAATATTTTTGTCTTTTGCACTTACCTGTGTTATGGTTCAAGATTTTAAATAAAACACAAAAAAGAAAGTAAGGAATGCTTAGTCTGTGCCTTCAAAGTATAAGTAATTTAGTGAAAGATAAAGATTAATAGGAAAACAGAAGTAATGGCAGAATATGACAAGTACCCTGTAAGGCATAAAGTGTTAAAAGGAAATGGGAACACAGTCGATCCGTGTATACTACTGTTTTTTTCTTTTGAGAAGCTATGAGGAGAAAAAAAAAAAAACAACAGGAAAAAGTTGATGAAGTAAATAGAATTGGGTTGCCTTAACCATGGATAAAGAGAATTTCAGTAGGTGAAGAGAAAGAAATATTTATGCAGAGAATCTGCATGAACAAAGCAAAATCTATTTGGGAGAAGTATCAGGCTAAGTTTGGCTCTACCACCACAGGTAGAGATGGGGGAAAAAATCACTTAAAGGCCAAACCGAGGAAATATGAACTTACTCAAAGTGTAGAGGGAGTTACTGAAGTTTTAAATTTTCAAAGCACAGACAAGACCTATGTATGCTTTTGGGCTATTAGTTTGGGAATTAACAAGTTTAATGGATTGGACCAGGCAGATGGAAAAAGGGATAGCAGCTAAGGGATTAAAGAAGTGGTTCTTTACCATGTTCTCAACCTTTCAGGAGTTAGTGAGATCAAAACCATTTTCATAACTTGTCATTTGCCATTTTCTATCTCAGTCTCTCAAGTTCCCAGATACTATATGACAAGGTGACACTGCAACAGATTGAATGCAGAAGCAGCTAGGATAGGGCGCCTGGGTGGCTCAGTTGGTTAAGCGACTGCCTTCGGCTTGGGTCATGATCCTGGAGTCCCTGGATCGAGTCCCTGGATCGAGTCCCGCATCGGGCTCCCAGCTCGGCGGGGAGCCTGCTTCTGCCTCTGACCCTCCCCCCTCTCATGTGCTCTCTCTCTCTCATTCTGTCTCAAATAAGTAAAAATTAAAAAAAAAAAAAAAAAAAGAAGCAGCTATAGGATAATCTAGGAGTCCTCTATTAACCCAGACAGCAAAGACCTAAACCTGCAATACCGAGTTATATGTTTTTATATATAAAAATATAAAATGATCCCAATCTTAATTTTGTTTTATAAAATAGTTACATTTTTATTAAAAATGTTATTTAACATATGATGGTTTATGAATTTTAAAGGAACTGAATTTTTTTTTTTTTAAAGATTTTATTTATTTGACAGAGACAGAGACAGCGAGAGCAGGAACACAAGCAGGGGGAGGGGGAGAGGGAGAAGCAGGCTTCCTGCTGAGCTGGGAGCCCGATGTGGGACTCGATCCCGGGACCCCGGGATCATGACCTGAGCCGAAGGCAGTCACATAACCAACCGAGCCACCCAGGCGCCCCTAAAGGAACTGAATTTTTACAGTTCTAATTTTGAATACATTAAATAAAAATAGATGTAACACATATAAACAAAAGCTCTTTGGAGTTCTCAATAATTTTTTATCAGTATAAACCTTTGGTCCTGAGACCAAAAGGTCTGAGAATTTTTAGAAAGAAAAAAGGACATAAAACACAGTAGTAGTAATGAGAATGAAATGGAAAAGGTTAAACGAAAGGCGCTGGACAACCAATAAATGTGGGGGCAAACGGGGAAAGAGATAAAGTAGAATCCAAAAGTTCAGCCCAAATGACTTAGAAGAATGACAACATAAGAGATAAGGAAATAAAAAAGATCAGGAAGTTTGGGGGTATCAAGAATTCAGTTTTGACACAAATGAAATGCCAGCCAAGCAGCCAAGTAGAGAGACATAAACAAAAAATACGTAAAGACTAAGATACAGTTTGATGGTTATGTGTGTAGGGAAGACCAGGTTGTTCTGGTATATCTTACATAATTGAGTATCACTTCAACCAAAAAAGATACACATAAGCAGTACCATAAGTCTTGGATCACTTGTCCCCAATTCTTTGGTGGAAGGTTGTTTAAGTTTCTTCTGAAAAGCTCTCTTAAATGGACAATTCTGGAAGCTTCTGGTTACATTTATCTTTTCTAAGTGCTTTTTTATATGTCCTCAGTCTTGGTTAAATTGCTATAGACAATTAGCAATTTCTAAAAGGCACGGCTCTAGGGGAATCAGAAAAGACACTTCATTCTCCTTAGACACTTTCTCTGGAGTTCACTTTCTTTCTTTTTTTTTTTTTTTAATGAAGACAATATGCAAGGTTAATCTATTGGGCTTCTTCAGATCTAAAATTTTATGAAACAGCTATTAACACCCTTATCATGAGCAAACATGATATGATGTTTGTTCTATGATTGTTTTGGTCAATCTTAAAAACCTTTTCACTCCCCTGATCCTTTAAATTGACAATTTCTAGATTTTCTTCAATTCTATTAAGTCTTGAAGTCAAGGGATTAAAGATGAACTAATTATTACAGGCAGAATAATATTGTTAGGGGAAAAAAAAAAACCATCACTTTCCTGGGCTTTTTGGCGGTAAAGTATTTGGTTACTATCTTCATGGAATTGTTTATGAAAAGTTATAGTGTATAGCATGCTTATCTTTCCTTTTACTAGCAAAAGAATTTTTTTTCCCAATGAAATTTTATTGGGAACACCTAACTATATAAAATGGACCATAAAGGGCAACGCTCTAATGGAGGTTTGTAAAGGCCTAAAGCCCCACAGACTCAGTCAGCCCTTGTCCCTCCTTCACATCCCATCCAACAAAGGCTCTTTAGGGTGCTTCCCAGGCAACATGGAGTGCACTGTGAAAACCATCACTTTGTAGCATCTTTAAATGTTAAAGATTCCAATATGCATTAAGAATCAAAGCTTCATATGAAATAAAGCAATTCAGAAGGCCTCTTTACTGCAACTTCATTAGAACATTATAAAATCATTTCTTCTCAATTTAAACACAATATAAAACTTATCACAGACACATCTTAGGAAAACTGCCTTTTTTAAGTGGT
Source organism: Mirounga leonina (assembly GCF_011800145.1). Taxonomy (NCBI): domain Eukaryota; kingdom Metazoa; phylum Chordata; class Mammalia; order Carnivora; family Phocidae; genus Mirounga; species Mirounga leonina. Next base: position 41,200,151 of record NW_023270807.1, read on the forward strand.
GAAGGAATGAACACACAGCATCAACGCAAACAATACCGGCTATAATATAGTAGATCAGGAGGAATAATTAGTAATTCCTCCTATGCTGGTTGTCAATATAAGATATCAAATACACATTAACAGTAAAATGGATCAAGATTATTTATTATTGCACATTTGCTTACAAATTTAGGTAGAGCTAAGCCTCAAGTATTAAGTTAGTTTCAGCCATATTTCAATCACCTGAATTACAGCAGTGAATTGCCTATATGTTCCCCTAGGATTATGTTTCAGAAACTAGAACATTAACCTTCCCAATTTGTCTAGTTTACTGGAGCACAGATTTAACATTTGTTTTTAAAAAATTTAACCACTCAAAACCAAATAGCATACTGTAAAGAGAACAATGTTTATGCCTATTCATATAACTCAGGCTCACAGAACTTCTGATTACATAATATTGTAAAGGGTCTTCAAAACTATTCAATTCTTGTATGTATAATTAAGCATTTATTTTGGAAAATTTTAATATTTTGATAAATTGATTCTCTCATAATCAGGCTTTTATAAGATCTTCCCTCCCCACCAAAAAACCAACACACAATGACTCCAAATTTAATAAAGGAACCATTATCTTGGACAAAAGCTTCAGAATAGTATTCACATTCTCTTTTCACTGTACTCTGTAGTTTAAAGCAAAATATGCGTACAAATTGAAATAATACAGCATTTGAGCGGTCCATGCTTTAAATAGATCTGGAACATTGATGGCCTGATCAAAAAAGACGCAAGAATGAAAACAACTATATTGCAAACATAAAATTTTGGCCATTAATGGATCAGAAGTAATGGCTGATGCTCCTACTTTAAGCTCATCAATATCATTAAAAAAAAAAAAGTGACAACAGATATTTGGCAATATCTTCTAAATTATTTATCCCAAATTCTCAAATGGAAAGTTATTTTCAATGCCTCACACTTAAACTTTATACTTCAGTCACTCATGTTTTCCTTTTCAGACTGTTCAGGAGAAATAATTCTACTTAAATTTTTAACCTAGTAAGTTTTTCCTCTCACAGTTTTACATAAAAAGTTACTGAAATCACAATTCTGTGGCATTTGTTTTTAATCATACAAACATTATATACCTAAACTGCACTAAAGAAATTAGATCCTTTCTTATTCTATCTAGAACGATGTTACCAAATTTGTAAGAACTCTTTTCCATAACTCTGCTTTTTAACAATCATGATTTATGAAAAATGCATTTCAACTCCACAGCAAATTAGCATCCATGCTTATTCCACATAGGTACTGCTAGTGGTCCCTGTGGTGTCCTTTCAACAATGACAAACTCATCAGGGTTGCCAAATGCCTCATAGAAAACCAATAAATCTTGTATCGCATGCTCTTCAATCTGAAAAAAGGGTGAAAAAAAAACTTGCTTTAATCTTTTAGCAGGATTATATTAGCTTTCCAGTTTCCTTTTGCAGAAGTCCCACTTTCTATGAATACAATGCAGCAGAATTAAATTAGGTATCCTGCTATCCCCATGGCAAGTAGAAGGCTTAAAGCCTGAAGAATAATCAGATACCCGCCCTCTCTTAAATTTTAATCTTGTGCAGAAAGAAAAAAACCCTGAAAATAGTTGTTGGAATCCATTCATTCCAATAACTTCAGTGAGATACTTTCTGCTCTACAAGTCTTCTAACTCTTCAGGGCAACTATGGGTCTCATCTGTTTCCAAGCCTGGGTCCCTGGTCCTTCAACTAAATCTGTGGAATTTTAATATCCCTCTAATAATTTCTCTTTTCCGTAAGTTAGCCAAAGTTGGTATCTGTGGCTTACAACCTAAGAACACTTACTGATACAGAAGCACTAGATAATGCCGAGTTCATTATTGATCACTTTTATTCTTTTTAATATTTATTTATTTATTTATTTATTTATTTATTTATTTATTTTAGAGAGCACGCACAAGTATGGTGGGAGGGGGAGAGGGAGAGAGAGAATCTTAAACAAGCTCCACTGCCCAGTGTGGAGCCAGAAAGGGGGCTCAATCTCATGACCCTGAGATCATGACCTGAGCCAAAATCAAGTCACATGCTTAACGGACTGAGCCACCCAGGTGCCCCACTGATCACTTTTAAAAACTAAAAGAGTCCAAAGCATCACCAGTGCTAAAAAAAAAAAAATTACCCTGGTGACAGTTTAGTCTAAATTAATTATCCTGAATTCCTTCAATTAATACTATTGAGTGCTTCAGTTTAGTTTTATATAACATTTTAATGTAATAAATATATGCACCTCTGTGATCAAAATAAACATAATTTTCTTAGGATGAAATGTAGTATAGTTCTTCTCTAAATTAAGTCCATAAAGGCACATTACTTACCTGAATCAAAGCCAAGGGTTTTTCTCGACTTCTGATAAGAGCTGCTTCCTGCTGTAGTTCTTCTTCTACAATAGATGCAAAAGTGACTGGGGCTACCATGGAAGGAGCAGTCAATGAAGAAGACAGCCAGGGACTGAAAGAATAGTAACATGAGTTCTCATTCATCTTTCTAAATTTTTGCATATAAATTCTCCTCTGAAATATTCTTCAACAGTGTTACATTTTTTTTTTCCCCAGTGACCTACAATATAAAGGGACTTGGAAGCTTTTGCATTCTCTTTACAGAATGGTGAGGTGAAAAACAGAGGAAAGGAGAGCTAATATTTTATTTGGATCAGTGTTGTAGAGAAAACTTTAGAAAACACCAAAAGGATGGATGGAGCAGAAATGATATAACCAAACAGAAAAGTAACTCAAACTGTGGAGCAGACAGTAGTCAGAAAGCTCATTCTATTCAATATTCTACTCCCAATTTTTAATATTATCTTTCACTGCTAAACAATAGCCTAGCTTTGGAGGCTCCAAAGCTAATCAATTAGCCTTACTTGTGACTGTCTACAAGTGGTAAATCTGAAATATGGTTGCCTTCTGGTCCTGGGGTACCATGAGTCGAGCATCTGCAAAACAAATGCCAAAATTGGAGATTAAAACTTCTACTAATATTAGTAAAAGTGTTTATTAACAGAAATACAGAGGAAGAATTACAAGTCCTGACTCAGGATACAAGTTAATGTGTGCAGTCAGACTCACCTTTAAAATTGTAAGTAAAAAAAAAAAATCTGTGCCTAGGTGGTTCAGTCAGTTAAGCGTCTGCCTTCAGATCTAAGAGTCTGGGATCTAAGGGTCCTGGGATCGAGCCCCGCATCCGGGCTCCCTGCTCAGTGGGGGGAGTCTGCTTCTCCCTCTCCCTCTGCCCCTACCTGTTTGTGTGTGTACACGGGCTCTCTCAAATAAATAAATAAAAATCTTTTTTTAAAAATCCTGTGTATAAAATACCATAGAGGAAGATCTTGCAAGAAATGGTCTGTTTCTTCTAATAATATTCATATAACCATTTACTATTATCAAGCATACATTAGGAAATACAGAAAGCTTTGTATATAAAGTTTTACATTAGTAAGTTTATGAATAAAAGTGAAAAATTAGCACTAAGTTTCAAAATACATACAAACTGGATAATTAGCAGCCAAATTTTATGAGCAACTAATATAGTAAATATTTTGCTAAGCCAGAAATTATAGGATGGTAATATAAGATATAATTTCTATGTTCTAAGAACTCACAAAATGAGGAAACAATATATAATTTGAAGTATAGCAGAAAATAATTTAAGACACTATCTAACAAGGACTATAAAAATCAAAAAAGATTTGGTCATTTGAGAGGGCCTCATGGAGAAGACAATAAAAGAGGTGTAGGATGAGGGGTTAGGAAGTATTCCTGTAAGGGAAAAAATTAACAAAGGTACTACAGAGACTGGCCTAATTGTGGAATTTTACAGCTAGAAAAGTACCTAGAAATTATCTGGATTAATCAAATGCCCTCTTTCAGGAATGAGCAAACTAGGCTTAGTCAGGTTTAACAGAAAGTCAAAGAATGAACAAACCGGGTCTAAAATATTGACTTCCTGATTCATTTATGGATCATTTGTGGAGTTACTAGGTATGTGTAGCACTATGGTGCTGAAAATCAGGCTGATTAAAACTCAGTCCCTTCAGGAGGGAAAACTGAAAGGGGAGAAATCAGAGAGGGAGATGAACCCTGAGAGACTATAGACTCCAGTAAACAAACTGAGGGTTTCAGAGGGGAGGGGCAGCGGGGGGATGGGGTAGCAGGGTGATGGGTATTGAGGAGGGCACGTGTTGTGATAAGCACTGGGTGTTATACGCAAGTATTGAATCAATGAACACTACATCAAAAACTAATGATATACTATACACTGGCTAACTGAACATAAAAACAAAAACAAAATTCAGTCCCTTCCCCTCTAAAAACTCTGAGGAGAGAGATTTAAAAATCTATTTATAAAGAATGATAAAACAATGGGAGATAAAACAATTGATACTTATACCAATTTGCATAAAGTAGTATGGATTCACAGGAGAAATTGACATGAGGGCATATGCTGTTGGCTTCACTGAAGAAATGGCATTAAAGCTGAGGAGAGTGGCACTGAAGTAGGGTTTTTGGTTGTACATATACATGAAATGGTAAAAGACTTTGGTGGCTTAAGTAAAGACAGGCTGTTCTTTTCAATAAATAGAATGATTTGGAAGAGATTAAAAGAGAAATAAAATTAAAATGAGCCAGTAGGGCCAGAGTACAAAGTGCACTGAAAGCTAAAACGTTTAGACTTGATGTATGGACAAATAAATTTATTGAGAGTATTTTCATATATATTACCTCATTTAATCTTTGCAATACTCTATAAAGCATGTATTATTTACATTAGTGATTAGGGAATTTAGACTCAAAGAATATTATATATATATATATATAACTGCCTGACTCACAGGTTGGGAAGTAGCAGAAACAGAACTCAAAGCAGATCTTTTTCACTCAGAAGACAGTATGTTTTCCATTATCACAAACCTGCCTTTATTTCTATTATTTCCCTTAGTTTAGAATACATTCCACTACAAATGTTTTCTTATTCTTTAAGGACTGGTTCAAATATCACCTTCTCTCTGCTCCTACAGCACTTCAACTACTATTACAGAGCTTCCCACACCGTGTTGTTATTGTTTGCACATCTGTCTTAACTGCTAGACTAGTCTCTCAAGGTACAGCACTGTACCTCATTCATGTGTCCAACAGAACACCTGGAACACAGTTGTTTGTAAAAACAGATTTAAAGAATAAATAACAGAATCAGAAAGCCAAAGGATTTTAAATATGAGATAAAAGCAGGTTTTTTTTTTTTTAAGTTCCTCATTCCTCTGAATTACTGGTAACTTTTTTCTTCTAGATGTTAGGTACTGAATGAAGTGAAAATAGTATAGTTATATGTTCTTAGTTTTAAGTTCTAGGACTTGAAATCTCCTGGATGCTTGACCTATGACATCCAAAATAAGAGAAGTCTCCAGGATGAAGTAGAAGACTTGTAGCCAAGAGAAAAATGAAGCTAAGGAGATGAACTAGAAAGTTACTGGAATAAATGTTACAAGATGAAGAGAATCTAGACTAGAATAACTATAAAATAAATGGAAAAAAATTCTACATTCTGACGGAAGAGAGAGCTACCTTAGAGACTAAATGCAAATTCCCATGGTTAAGTTCCTTGAAAAGTCCTAGGAAGGAAGGAAGGAAGGAAGGAAAAGGAAGGGGAAGAAGGGGAAAGGAAGGCGAAGGGCAAGAAAGAGAAAAGAAAGAAAAGAGAAAAGAAAAGATGAAAAAAAAAAAGGTCTTAAAGTCAGTCCGAGGCTAGAGATTAGAGGCCTTCTAGGGCACTAAAGCATAATATGCTAGCCTCTATTAGGTGTATACATAAAAGTGTTAAATACAGGCCTAGTCCCTTAAATGTGTTTGAAATATCTAGTTGGTAAGTCTAAATGAGCACACATAAAAGTTAAATGAGCTTTTGAGTGGTGCTCAAAAATCCCTCCCTGGTATCTGGGATTGGCTAAAAATTTTGACACTGTCAAAGAAATGGAAAAATATTGTAGAATCAATCGTTAATAAGTAAGAAGCAGCAGCTACAAGCTGTCTGTGAAAATGGTATGGTACTGGCTAAAACAAACTGAATATCAGAACTAAAGTATCTTATATAGGCCTTGTTAAATCACAGTTGAGCAATCAGAGCTTAAGTATAACAACTTACCTGTATAACATTTTATAATTTATAAAGTACTTCCATATACGCTGTCAGATATAAGCCTTATGATAGACATTATTGTTCTTATTTCAGATGTGATGAATCTGGTTCAGAAAGGTTCACAGAGGGCTACTGTGTTAGACTGAAACTCAAATCTGTTTTATAAGATTGTAATCTCAAGTCTTTCCATTAATGATTTTTCAGTGGATAATCTCATTAGTTATAAATTTATCCAAACAACTGAAAGTCCATGCAAATTTCATCTTAGAATGAAGTAAAACTATTACATAGAGCTATGATTAAACAAATACCAAAAACATACTAAGCTTTCAGATAATAAATACAGGTATTTGCAACACAGAAACAGACATCTCAATAAACAATCTGTATAAAAATTGGCCTTCTGAAAATAAAAGCAACATTAAAAGGCTGGCAAAAATAAAATCCTCTTTCAGTGATTTTTGTTCAAAATGAACAACATTAATCTTACCAAATTTAGGCTTTGAGAATAACTAAATTACTTCTTACTCGTACCATCGACTTTTAACTTTTTTAAGGAATTCAGTATTAGCTTAATTACAAAGATTTTTATGTAAGTTTAGAGCTGATATAATTTTTGTCTCACAAGTAGTTTTCCTTAACAGTAAGAAACACAAGATCAGTTTCTGTCCAGAATTACATAAAGGGGTGCTTAAGTGGAAGGAAAATGAAAGAAAACACATGAAAATGAAAAAGAACACATAAGTAACAATAAACACATAAATTCCACAAATCCCTCTTTTCTGCATTTTAACATCCCCAAATAACATTGCCATTCCTGGATTTCCCTAGCCTTGAGAGAAAAAAAAATCACATTTTCTACAATTAAAACAAGAATATAAGATTTGAGGAATTTCCTAAGATGAACTCCATTACACTTGCCACACAAATTCTCTAAAGGACCACAGCATTTGTCTTCTAGCTATAATTCTATTACTTCTATTTACACTGCCTCTATTATACTTCTCCTCTCTTAAAAATCTCATCCTATGTTCAAAAGCTTGTGGCAATAGATCAGTATTTTTCTAATACTATTTATATGACCATACATATAATGACCAAATATTTGGCACTGAATAAGAAAAGTGTTTATGAACTATTACTCAGGCCCTTCTTCAATTGAGTTTTTCCTGACAATTCCAATCCAGTCATTTTTTCCCCTCTCTGAACCACTCAGCTGGCATTTAAATCATATACTGCTTGTGACTTAATACTGTTACACTGTATTGCAATTTCACTCTTGACTTTTCATTTAACTTTCATGTGTGCTCATTTAGACTTACCAACTAGATATTTCAAACACATTTAAGGGACTAGGCCTGTATTTAACACTTTTATGTATACATCTAATAGAGGCTAGCAGAATGTTGTGCATATGTAATTTGGTGAATTACTATTTTACTTTGTTTTATTATTTCCTTTTTAAAACTCATTTATGATTTCACATTTTCTGTAATAAAATTAAAAATGAAAGTCAAGCTGTTTCCATTCTCAGTCATCATATATTACACAGTGATCAGTGATAATATACAGCTATTTAAAACATTTACTTCCACTTACCAAATAGCCAAGCTATGGATGGCATGACACTATTATACACTCCTTTATAATACTCCTGTATTATAGTGTATACCATTATAATACTCCTGTATAATACTGTATACTATTATACACTCCTTTACAATTTCCAAACCAGTATAATAGCAGAAGCCACTTTTCACAATTAAGAGCCTTGATGTTATAGCACACTCTAGTGATCAACTATGAAACCACAGATCTTCAATATGGTAAGACAGACTTATCCAAAGAAAATAAAATTTCAATCTATAGTGTTAGTATTTAAAATGTAAAAATATTACAGAAATGAACTTAATATTCATGCCTTACAATTTACACACCTAAGGCATACACTATAACTTACTCATTAGAAACAAATGTTACCTGAAACAGCTACAATTTTACCTCATTTATTCATCTTGTTCTCAATGAAAATATTCTAAGCATTGGTAATTCAGTGAGGAGCAGAGATCAATCTCTCACTGAGATGACTCTCTTCTCCTATGCTTTCACTGAACATATGTTAGATACACAGATATTAAAATACTTGTAGTTGAAAACATCAAACAAAGAATCACACTAATCTGTGAAAAGTGTGAGGAGTGAGAATTGCTATGGGAACATATCATAGAAAACTGACCCACTAAGGGAAGTCTGACTTCTCCAAAGAATATGACTGAATAGAGACTGAAAGAAGAATCAGTCAACTAGTCAAAGGGGAGGTAAGTGGAAAGAAGTAAATGGCATTTAAAAGCCCAGATAAGAATTCTATCTTTTACCCTAAGAACAGTAAGATCTGCCATTTCAAAAAAGAACATAACTGGCTCAGTATATTGGAGGAGAGGAAGATAGGTTATGCCAAGACCAGTTAGGAGGCTACTCAGGTGGCCCAGGTGAAAGATCACAGTAATCTGAATGAGGGTAAAAACAGTGGAGATAAAATTTAATATATGATTTGAGGAATATTTAAGAGCTAAAACTGGCATGTCCTGATGATAGACTGAATATTGGTCGGGAAAATGGAATATTAAAGACTTGCAAATGCCATTTAACAAGGAAGGAAACTCAGAAAGAATGGGTTTTAAAGAGAACTTTATTCTTTAAACTAAGCATCATGATATACTTTTTTGTTTCCAACTACCCATAGAATATTCCATTCTTCTCATGAAGAACTGGATTTCATATATGCATTTTTTAATTGAAGTAGAATTGACATACAATGTCGTATTTGTTTTAGGTGTACAAGAGTGATTAACAATTCTATACATTATGCTATGGTAACCACAAGTGTAATCACCATCTATCACCATACAACGTTATTACATATTGTTGACTATATTCCCTATGCTGTACTTTTCATCCGCATGACTTATTTATTTTATAACTGGAAGTTTGTAGCTCTTAATCCCCTTCATCTATTTTGCCCATCCTTCCAACCCCTTCCCCTCTGGCAACCACCTACCCATTCTCTGTATTTATAGACATAAATGTTTTGCTTGTTTCTTCTGTTTCTGTTTTGTTAGACTCCACTTAAAAGTGAAATTATATGGTATTTGTCTTTCTCTGACTTACTTCACTTAGCATAGTACCCTCTAGGTCCATCCATGTTCTCACAAATGGCAAGATCTAATTCTTTATGACTAAGTAATATTCCATCTCACACACACACACACACACACACACTGTCTCTCTCTCTCTCTATCTTCTTTATCCATTAATCTATTGACAGACACTTATGTTGCTTCCATATCTTGGCTATTGTAAAAAATAATAATGCAATAAACATAGGGGTGCATATATTTTTTGAATTCATATTTTTGTTTACTTTGGGTAAATCAGGAAGAAAAAATCCAGGAAGAATGGGCTGTTTTGTATTTTTGTTCGATTTTATGAAAGGGGTTTGAGGAAAACATTGTTTGGTTTTAGACAAAGTTAAAGTACTTCTGAACATCCAAGTAGGAAGGAGTTATGAAGAAGACACCTGAGTATGTCTGAAGCTCAGATGATAGTTGTGGGCAGGCAATATAATTTTTGAGGCTTTAGTGTATAGCTGATAACTGAAAATAGAAGCTCATGAAATGGTGTAGAAAGAATACAAAGTGAAGTGAGAAGATGACCTGTAATTGAACTTCAAGTAGAATGAGTCACATAAAAAGTTCGTGGTTTTGGCAATATGGAGATCACTGCTGAACTTAGCTTGAACTATTTCAGTTTAGTAATGGGACTAGAAGCCAGACTGGATTAAGAAGTGACTGGGAGCCGACAGCTCTTTTAAGAAATCTGGCTGTGAAGGGAGTAGGGGATTGGTAATGATAGGACAACTGTTAGAAGGAAGTGTGGGAGATGACTGAGGGATTCATTACCTCACCCAGATCACATGAGAGAGATCTAACACATATACAAAACCAGATGGGAGGTATCCACCTAAAAGGACAAGGCTGAATATCCACAAGAAAAGAGAGGGATAATTAATAGCTTAAGGCATTTAAAGTGGAAAGGAATGAAGATACCAGCACAGGTATAAATATTAACCATAGATAGGAAAAATAACTCTTCCAGTGCAAAACAAGAAAGGGAAAAAATGAATAAAAATAGATGCAGATTTGTTTCACAGTAAGAAAATAAGGAAGTTACATGTTTTCTATTTAAAAGCCTGGTCTATATCACTTATCACACAACTTACAAAAACCAGTGGTATTCTTATGTTTCTCTTATATCAATAAAAAGACTATATTCAATTTTTAAAAATATTGTGATAGATGCAGGATCATTAGAGTATAACAATTTTTTTTTAAATTTCTAAAAAAAAATTTGGAATCAAAAAACATAATGAGATGTACAGACTTTAAAAAATTTTTTAGAATTATGTACATAATAGACACATTCATAAAAGAAATAGATAAACATAAATGCATGTGTATGTGTACAGTGGCACTCAAATGCAGTTGAAAATAAACATTTTTACTGTGAGAATTTAACAACACTTAAAAACCTACCTGTCACTTAGGAATGGAATAAAATGCCCTTCCCTCAACATCTTTAAGAATACAACTTACAAAACACTGAATAGTTTTACATTGTTTAGGTTCAGTCATTTTCATTGTATCATAAAATGTTCACCAAACTTTGTTAGTACTTTTTTTCCGAAATGCATTTTGAAACTAATAAAAAAAAATGCATTTAAATACGTTTAATACATCGATGATCACTGGCATGTTAACTTCTGTTGCCAGGTTAATTCATTTCTATATCAATTCAAGAAGAAAATTTCTTCTGCCATCTCTGTTTAAATGAAGTATGCTCTGAGAGAATCTTAAATCGTAACTATTTCAGTCAGAATTTTCTTAATATTAGACAATTAAATGCTGAAATAAATGTTGAGGCTGATTTTTATATACTTAATTACTTGTGTAAGGTTTCTCTTCTCTTTTGGACTGTGTTCTCTACGGGCAGGGGCTATGTTAATTTTAAGACTACAAATGTCTTGCATCACATCCAGTTCTGTAATTATGATCCTAACAAACCAGCCTTAATATTCTCACTTTTTCATAAGTAAGCATATAACAAGTTTATCTATTTGATATGTTAGAGTTACATTTAAGACTTTTATAGTGTTCTACTTATAAAAGTTTTCACAAAGATAGGGAGATAGACCAAATGATTTCTTCAGATTCTTTCTGATCTCCGATTTTCCATACTGTAAGTAAATGGCTCAAGATCTTTGGTCCCAAATGTATGTTATAATAAGGCAGCCAGTCACAATATCAATGACGAAAATGTTTAAAGAATTCATCTAAACCAATAATTTCCAATGTTGTTGTTAGAAGACTGACAGTTCCTCCGGAGTTGCTTACAGGGCAGATATGATGAGGTTAAACTATAGTATGGTTCCCAGAACCCTCTTCTTGGTACAATCACAGAAATTTATACTAACCTGTTTGATAATACTGGAATTAGACATAAGATTTCACATTAAAAACGGTTTGGGGGAAAAGGTTTAACAAATAGTGTTAAAAAAGCTTTATCATTATGTAAAACAATATTAATCTGGTCACAGCTGACATTTTTAATTACATTTTTGTTTTGTCTAAAATACTTTAGGGTTTAATATCTTTGGGAGATGTCATATTAGCAGAAATAAGAAAAAAAAATCCATTTAGCCAACCAACTTGAAACACAGTTCTTTCTTCCAACACTGGACTATCTAATGCTCCAAGAATGATCCTTTTTGTACATTGATTAAGAGAATTTACATAACATGGCAGAAAAGCTATTTTTATTAGAAAATTGCTTTTAAATTATGTTTAGATTTTCATGTTCCATGTAGGCATTTAAAATATGAAACATCTTTTAAAATACATTGAACTTTAAAAACTAGTATCAGAAACAGCTAGAGAAAAAACTGGAAACACCTAAAGGTCCATCAACAGATTCAGATATATGGGTTGCTTTATAACAATGAAATACTACTCAGCAATAAAGTGGAATGAACTAATGATACACATAGCAACTTGGATGAATCAAAAACTATACTGAGTAAAACAGAATTTTTAAAAGTACAGACTAAATGATCCTATAGGTGTAAAACTAGAATATACAACATAGTCTCTACTGACATGAGGATTAGTATCTGCATAGAGAGTAAATGGGGAAGGGAGGAAGAGATTACCAAGGGACATGAGGAAACTTCTGAGAATGATTGTTATAGTCATTGTCTTGAATGTAGGTGGTAATGGGTTCACAGGTGCATATATATGCCAAAACATCAAATTGTACACTTCAGATTTATACAGTTTACTATAAGACAATTATACCACAATAAAGCTACAAAAAAACAGACATGTTAATTTTGAATGTAAAAGAATGTGTAAAACTCTGCCTGATAAATTTTTAAAGATTTTTTCAGAAGTAAAACCAATACAGAACTTTTTAAAGTAAAAAAATGTTTAACTTATTACCTTTCAACTTTTGGAGCCGGGGAATTTTCTATTCCTTTAAAACAAACTTTTTTGACATGATCTCCAGTAATAGATTTTTTTTCTTCTAAGAAATCCCGGAATGACTTGGATGAAACTGAATGCAGAGAAGATGCCCTGCAAAAGACAACAGAGATCATGTTAAAACATCCATTTTTTAAAAGGTCACTGCTAGAAATCACAAGGAGAAAAGGGAGAGAATGTATACAAAAATTTTACAGTGATGATATATAGTTTTTAATGTGATGTTGGATTCTTGCTGTTAGTTGTGAATCAAAATGATGTGATTAAAAAACAATGGAGACCAACACTGAAGATAACCCAGATGTTGAAATTAGCAATGATATTAAAAACAAGTGTTAAAACGATGTCTCAGGCAACAATAAAAAAATGCTCAGAATAAACTGAAAAATAAGCTCAGGGAAAAGAAACTATGAAAAAGAACAAAATAGAAATTCAAGAACTTTTAATACAATATTTAAAAAACAAAATTCACTGGATTGATTTAACAGCCAGAAGAGAATCAGTAAAACTGAAGATAAATCAACAGAACTTTTAAAACTGAACAGAAGGAAGAAAAGATTGAAAAAAAAATCTGCCACGGGGACTTATCAGATAATATCAAAAGGTCTACCGTAAGTGTAACTGGGAGGACCAGAAGGAGAGGTTAGAAATATGGCAGACAAAAATATTTAAAGAAACAATAGCCAAGCATTCCCCAAATCTGGTGGAAGATATAAAGATTTCAGCAAACTCCAAAGAAGATTGATCTAAAGAAAACCATACTTAGGTATATAATGAGCAAGCTGCTAAAAACCAAAGATCAAAAGAAAATCTTGAAAGCATCTTGAAAGAAATACAACACAGTATGAAAACACCTAGCTTATTAGAAACAAGGAAAGTCAAAAGACAGTGGAACATCTTTAATCTGATGAAAGGTAGGAAAAAAAGCTATTGATCCAGTATTCTATGTGGGTGAACTTGGACAAGGATCCTCTCCAAGTCAGGATCAGAAACGATTACAGTCCTGGCTGAACCTTGATTACAGCAGTGTGGGAGACTTGAGCCAGGAGCACCCATAAGCAATAATTCAGTGAAGCCTGACCTAAAGGAACTATAAGACAACAAACACTGATTGTTTTAAGCCATTGTTTAGTGTTACAAAGCAACAGATAACTAATATAAGATACCATTGGAATTAAAAAGATAATAAAAATTATAAGTAACTTTATGTAAATAAATTTGACAACTTAGATAAAATGGACAAATATCTTGAAAAAACAATTTATTAGGGGCGCCTGGGCGGCTCAGTTGGTTAAGCGTATGATTTTGGTTCAGGGTATGATCTCTGGGGTTATGGTATCAAGCCCTGTGCTCAGTGGGGATTCTGCTTCCCCTCTCCCTCTGCCCCTCCCCCCCCCCCTCAGGCACACACTCTCTCTGAAATAAATCTTTAAAAAAATATTTATAAAAGAAAACAAAAATATAAAATAATATATATAGACCTATCTCTATTTGAAAAATTGAATTAATACCACTAGTTTTAATTGTAGAAATTGACAAATTGATTCTAAAATTTTATGGGAATACAAAAAACCTAAGCCAAAGTATTCTTTTTTTTTTTAATTAACATAAAATGTATTATTTGTTTCAGGGGTACAGGTCTGTGATTCATCAGTCTTACACAATTCACAGTGCTCATCATAGCACATACCTTCCCAATGTCCATCACCCAGCCACCCCATCCCTCCCACCCCCTCCACTCCGGAAACCCTCAGTTTGTTTCCTGAGATTAATAGTCTCTTATGGTTTGTCTCCCTCTCTGGTTTCATCTTGTTTCATTTTTCCCTCCCTTCCCCTACGATCCTCTGCTTTATTTCTCAAATTCCTCATATCAGTGAGAGCATATGATACTTGTCTTTCTCATGATTGACTTATTTCGCTTTGCATAATACCCTCTAGTTCCATCCACATCATTGCAAATGGCAAGATTTCATTTTTGATGGCTGTGTAATATTCCACTGTGTATATATACACCACATCTTCTTTATCCATTCATCTGTTAATAGACATCTAGGCTCTTTCCATAGTTTGGCTATTGTGGACATTGCTGCTATAAAATTGGGGTGCACATGCCCCTTCAGATCACTACATTTGTATCTTTGGGATAAATACCCAGTAGTGCCATTGCTGGATCATATGGTAGCTCTATTTTCAACTTTTTGAGGAACCTCCATACTGTTTTCCAGAGTGGCTGCACCAGCTTGCATTCCCACCAACAGTGTAGGAGGGTTCCCCTTTCTCTGCATCCTCGCCAACATCTGTCGTTTCCTGACTTGTTAATTTTAGCCATGCTGACTGGTGTGAGGTGGTATCTCATTGTGGCTTTCATTTGTATTTCCCTGATGCCGAGTGATGTTGAGCATTTTTTCACGTGTCTATTGGCCATTTGGATGTCTTCTTTGCAGAAATGTCTGTTCATGTCTTCTGCCCATTTCTTGACTGGATTATTTGTTCTCTGGGTATTAAGTTTGAAAAGTTCTTTATAGATTTT
Organism: Mirounga leonina; assembly: GCF_011800145.1. Taxonomy (NCBI): domain Eukaryota; kingdom Metazoa; phylum Chordata; class Mammalia; order Carnivora; family Phocidae; genus Mirounga; species Mirounga leonina. The sequence goes on from NW_023270807.1 coordinate 41,215,465, forward strand.
GGTTACTAGCCCTTTATCTGATATGTCATTTGCAAATATCTTCTCCCATTCTGTCGGTTGTCTTTGGTTTTGTTGACTGTTTCCTTTGCTGTGCAGAAGCTTTTTATCTTGATGAAGTCCCAATAGTTCATTTTTGCCCTTGCTTCCCTTGCTTTTGATGATGTGTCTAGGAAGAAGTTGCTGCTAGCCAAAGTATTCTTAAAGAAATACAAAGTTGGAAGAAGATAAAACAAGTCAGAGTAATCAAGATAGAGTGGTACTGACATAAGGATTAACGAACAGGTCAGTGGAAAAGAACAGAGAGCTCAAATATAGATCTTCACATCTATAGTCATTTTAATTTAAATAACTAAATTCCCAAAACAATTCAGTGTAAAAGTATTTCATATAATAAACAAATGTTTATAGAAGAAAAATACCTTTACCTTTATCTCACACCATATCCCAAAATTAATTCAAGGTGGATCACAAACCTAATGTAAAAGCTAAATATCCTAGAAGAAAACAAAACTCTATCTTCATAACTTGGTGGTAGGCAAAGGTTTCTAGGACTTATACAGGAATAAATATCAAATAAAGAAATGGTGAATTAGACTTAACCAAAATTAAAACTTCTGATCAGAAGACACTGTTAAGAAAACAGAAAATATCTGCAAAACATGTATTTGACAAATGACTTGTATCCAGACTGTAAAAAGAACTCCTAGAGGGGTGCCTGGGTGGCTCAGTCAGCTAAGCATCTGCCTTCAGCTCAGGTCATGGTCCCAGGGTCCTGGGATTGAGCCCTGCGTGGGGCTCCCAGCTCAGTGAGGAGCCTGCTTATCCCTCTCCCCACTGCTTATTCTCTCTCTCTCAAATAAATAAAATCTTTTTTTTTTTAAAAGAACTCCTAGAACTCAAAACTAAAAAACACAGTAATAAAAGGCAATTTCAAAGAGCAAGCAAAAATGATTTCAATAGATACTTCACAAAGAAAGATATGCTAATGATCAATAAGCACATAAAATAGTGCTCATTATTCATCAGGGAAACACAAAACCACAATGAGAGGTTGCTATACACCCACCAGAATGGGTAAAATTAATTGACAATATCACATATTGGCAAGAATATAAAATAACCAATGCTCTCATACATTGTTGGTGGGAGGATAAAATGGTACTAATACTATGTTAATAGGTCTGGCAGTTTCTTAATAAGTAAACATATATTATATCTGTATAATCCAACAATTGTCCCTAGTATTTATCCAAGAGAAATTAAAATATGTCTCTAAAAAGGCTCAAACAAGAATGTTAACAGCAGCTTTATTCATAATTGCCAAAAACTACTCAATAGGAATAAACACAAATTGTATATTCATACCTTGGAATACTACTGAGTAATAAAAAGGAATAAATCATTGGTAAACACAATCCAGATAAATTTGAAAGACATGCTGAATGAAAGAAGCCAGAGAGAAGAAACTACATTATGTTTCATTCTCATTATACAAAGTTCTAGAAGAGGCAAAACTAATCTGTGGTCAAAAAAGAAAAATCAAAACAGTGGTTGACATTGGTATGGAGGAGGGGGCCAGGATAAAAGAGAACTTTCTAAAGAAAACTTTGGGATAATGGTAATGCTCAGCAATTTATTAAAAAGATAATAAACAATGACCAAGTAAAGTTTTTTCCAGGAACGCAAGGTTGGCCTAACAATAAAAAAAAAAAAAATCAATATAAAACATACATTAACAGGATAAAGTAGAAAAATCTTATGGAAAAGGCCTATGATCCAAAATATGACCAGTAAAAGGCAAAGATCTGAACATGCATCCCAAAGATATAAAAATGGCCAATAGGCCCTTAAGAAATGTAAAATAAACCACACCTACTAGTAGCTAAAATGAAAAAGATTAAGTGTGCCAAGTATTGGAAAGGATATGTAACAACAGGAACTCTCACACACTGCTGGCAAAAATATAAAACATGACCATTCTGGAACACTGTCTGGTGCTTTTCTTATAAAGTCTAACATTCACTTAACATATGATCCAGCAATTCCACTCCTAATTATTTACCCAAGAGAAATAAAAACATGTCTATTATGACTTTAATAACTTTTTTCATAAAAATATAATGGAAACCCAGTATTTCTCAACAAAAAAGGAAGAAATTATGGGATAAATGCAACAACATGGATGAAGCTCCAAAACTTTAAATTGAATGACAGAAAGTCAGACATAAAATAGAACATTACTGTACTTATATGTCATTTATACAAAATTTGAGAGCAGGCAAGAACTAAGTTATAGTGACAGAAATTTCATCAATGGTGGCATAGGTGGAGACTGAGAAAAGGTACTGGGATGACAGAAATATTTCTTTTTATTTTCATTGGGGTGGTGAATACACAGATGTATACATTTGTCAAAACTCCTATACATAAAATTAGTGCATTTACCATATGTAAATTATACCTTGATAAAGTTACTTAAAAAAAAAAAAACAGTATAGAAAAGGAAATCTGAACTCCTTCCCAAATGACTAAATTAAAGTTGAAAAATGCCAAGTTTTGGTAAAGAGGTGGAGAAAGCACAACTCATATACCACTGATGAGAATGTTTTGTGATAGCCACCAAAAATGAATATATGTATATCCTATAACCCAGTTATTCCTAGTTATATACCCAATAGAAATACAAATGTACTTCACCAAAGACATGAACTAGAACATCTATAGCAACACTATCTTAATAGTAAAACAACGAAGATATTCAAATGCTAACAAAAACTGAATGAATAGATTAGTTGCAGTATATTTACACAGTAGAAATTAGTACTCATCAAAATATGACTGAGTTTCATAAATATGTTGAACAAAGGAAGCCAGACACAATTCTATTTATATACATTAAAAGAAAATCTATGGAAAGAGAAGTCAGGATAGTGGATGATAAAAAAGATAGTGGGTTGGTGCAGGGGGAGGGGACATAGAAGGGTGGCAGGAGGGGACTCAAGATGCTGGTAATGTTACTTCTTGATTTGAGGGCTGGTTGCACAGGATGTGTTCAGTTTGTGAAAATTCAACCTATACAGTTATGATAACTGTACTTTTTAAATTTTTTTTTTTAAAGATTTTATTTATTTATTTGACAGAGACACAGCAAGAGAGGGAACACAAGCAGAGGGAGGGGGAGAGGGAGAAGCAGGCTTCCCGCTGAGCAGGGAGCCCGATGTGGGGCTCGATCCCAGGACCCTGGGATCATGACCTGAGCCAAAGGCAGATGCTTAACGACTGAGCCACCCAGGCACCCCTGATAACTGTACTTCTAAGTGTATATTGTTTTAATAAAAAGTTACTTAAAATGTAAACCTAATTTTACATTGATAAAACAGAGGAAATAAAAATTAGGTTGATCTAAATACACAAAATTAATCACACCCAACATAGGTTTAGTTAAAAGTAGAATGTATTTTAGACTAATACGAAAAAACAGGCAAACAATTAAAAATCATCTATTCAGACTAATTTAGCTTTCAAAGATTTCATATTCAGATTTTATGATATCAATCTCTTAATTCAACAATGTTTTATTTTACAATCAATGCAAAAACAATTTGTAGGATAATAGGGTTAGGCACATAAGCTCTGTTGCTAGACTGACTGGGTTCAAATTTTAGTTGACCGTGAGAAGTTAACCTTTGTGTTTCAGTTTCCTCATCAATAACAGGATACTAATACCATCTGCATCATCATGGTTGTTATGAGGATCAAATGTTAATTTATGAAAGAATACTTAAAATAGTACCCAATACAGAGAAATGCTATGTTAAGTCTTACTATCCATGATTTTCATAGCATTTAACAAAACTTATTGTGATTTAAGAGAAAAAAAGACAATGAGAACAAAAGTTCTGACATGAAGACATATAATCAGTTATAAAAGGCTTAGTATCTCTTTCCTTCTAAAGTCTTAAAATATTTAAAAAAAATAAAATTAATTTTTCTATTTATCAGAGAGAAAGAGAGCACAAGCAGGAGGAGCAGCAGAGGGAGAGAGAGAAGCAGGCTCCTCGCTGAGTAGGGAGCCCGATGCGGGACTCGATCCCAGGACCCTGGGATCATGACCTGAGCCGAAAGCAGATGCTCAACCAACTGAGCCACCCAGGCGTCCCCAGAAAAAGTAATTTTAAAAGATAACCTTTAGTTATTAGTTATTTAATACACTAGATCTGCACCATATCCTTAGCATCATTTTCAGAATCCTTAACATTAGAGAATCAGAATTATAAGCAATAATAATATGTAAATAATTTCCATGCCTTTTTTTTTTTCTATTTTTCTTTACTCAGAGAACAAAGTGGTCATGTTACTAAGTGAACACAAATGCTAACAGGATAATTCCCCAAAAAGTTACATTCATACTGGCAAGAAATCATGAAGTCCATACCTAAATTACATTCATAAATTACTTGAGATATCCCATAAAAGAGCAAGGCTTTCTAAAATCCTGGATTTTGTCTGAATAGCTCATTTGTACCTAACGCTGACCTAATTACCAAACCATATCTGCAAAACACTTTAACAGGCATCACGTCATTTAATTCTTACAGTAACAATCCTAAAAGATAAGTATTTTTATCATCTCCTTTGTTTAAAAGAAGAGTAAAACCAAAGTTCAGGGATCACCAGAGAGAAGGCAGAACTGGGATCCAAATCCAGTTCTTAATGATCATAGAACTCATCCTTTATCTAGTATACCACTGCCTTCAGTAAGAAATCACGACACTTCTTATGAAGTGCTAAAGATAACACAAATAGGAAGAAGACACTGATGATTCACAGTATGTCTTGTTATGAGCTAAGCAAAACAAAACAAAAAATTCATAACAAAACAAAAAAATTTTACCAAATTTCTACTCGCTCAGTAAAGATTAGATCAATCAATACAAAACATCTCACATAAGATTTTTCTAAGAAAAAAGAAAAGTTCACCAAAAATTTAATACATGTTAAGGAAATCAGTTAATCATGTGGCCGTATTACAAATCAAGTTACAATTTATTAAAATATAAATGCCTATCATTATATATTTGATTAGACAATGTTGAAGGTGCTGTGCTAAATGTTTCATGCTTTAACTCCGTTTCAGCTTCATAATACCTCTGTGAAATAGGTACTGTTTTTAGCTCTATTTATGGATAAGGAAAGTAAGAGAAAGATTAAATAACTGATCTAAGTTTATATTGCTACCAAGTAACAGATCCATGATTTAAACTCAAACAAGGCTCACTCCAGAACCCTGGGTTAATCACAGTATATACTGCTGTCCACATAAAGTCATTTGCTCTAAGTAAAACCTTATATCAGAGCAATTTTCCTTATAGATTTCTATCAGAAATATGACCTACCTAGGTATTCATGCTAAAAATATTTCTTCAAAAGGAACTTACCTAGGACTCGACCACAAAATTTTTCCCAAAACACATACATACATAAAAAGTTAAACACATATACAGAAGAATCATTCCCCATTTCCTTAACAACTCCTTCCTCTTCCCAAAAGCACACATGCCTAAAGGTTTCTATTAGCAAACAAGGTAACTATGGTGTACAGTATAACATTAGCAATTTGAGAACACTGCTGGCAAATGTTCTTGCCTGAGAATCCATTCAATGTCTCTGTAAGTATTCATGTTTCTAAATACAGAAATTTCACAATGATCTGTAAAGCACAAGCTGTCAGATTGATCCTAGTAATAATTTAGGGACACTGAGATATAGTAAATGATACTTCTAGATGTGGTAAAACTCAAAACTTTTTTAAAAAGCTACTGATAATCTTCTTAGGAATAAATAAAATACCTTAAACTCACATGTTCATTAATCATGCACAGTGGTTACCTATAAAATGACTTACCAGATTTCTTTAAATGAGTTCTATTCTTTCTACTGATCATGCCATAATTTGAAAGTGTCTGATTTCCCATGATTTTGCTTTCTAAACTCAGGCTCTGGCATCTTAGCATCTTAGAAACCACAGTAGCTTTATGAAGAAGCATTTGTAGACATTTGTAACCACATAAAAAATTAATTGAGATTTTGTTTCTCAGCTAAAGCAGCCCTGGAATTTTAGCTTTAATAAATAAAATGTCCAGCTCTAAAAAGTTAAATAATTGAATTAGTATATAATTTATAGGTTACCTCTACATGGAATTTGGAAGAATTTATATTCATACATCAAGCCAGGCCACAAAGATTGTGCATTCTTCCACTCAAGATGACTGGTGAGAAATGTATTATTTCTCCAATTAAAACAGGTGATAATGAATAGTGACCAAATCCCATATACACTCGGTGTTTCACATTAGATTTAAGTTCAGCTGATCAGAACTTCATTCTAATGCAAGAACCAATTCTCTTTAATACACACTGCCACATTTAACTGTAGACAGCAGGAGTACAACTATGTATTATGAGTCATATAAACTAGGTGAGTGAATCTGCAAACAAACTAGTGAAAATCCTTCCCACAATCGGAAGGAGACTTATAGAGCTAATTTGTGATTTCCTAATGAGCTGTATCTTAACCTTAATATTAAGATAAACATAGCATAAAAACATCTTCTACGGAAATAAAATTGTGTTAGAGGATTCTTCAGAATGATGAAGATGCACCTTTGGGAAATAGCTTTAAAAACTTAAATCACTACAGTATTGAATATACTCTATACATACAATTTGTAAATCAGATTAAAATGCTAATTTAATCTTAATTTTCTAATTTATTCATAGAATAGTAAAGTTTAAATTCTACCAACTTTCTTTAGACCAACATTTACATGGGATATTTTCAGGAAAATAAATCTATTCCATTTTTTAATTTCTTCAAGCATATACTGCATGTATTTATACCCTATGTGTAAAAAGTATTCAAGAATCAAATGATTATTTCCATTTACACTAAATATGGGTCAAAATTCATGAATTCCAAACATCAACCATTTTATATAAACATGTTTTAAAGATTTCTAACAAATACCTTGATTTGTGCCATTAACATAAAATTTCCATAACCAAAGTATAGTAAATATTTTATATCCTTATTTTATATATATATATAATTATTTTTATATACACACTGGCACTACATATATTTTACTAAGTTACCTCAGCCCACTGTTTCATGAGTACAAATAGAAGTATATATAGCAGGAGAATTTAGCAGAAATGCACTTTTAAAGATCCTTCAGATACCAAAAATACTACCAAGAAATCATAAGGACATAAATAATTTTACAACTCACTTTGATAATTCAGAATAAAATTATAATTAAATTTACTTGGTGTCCTAAGATACATAAAACCACTATTGATTAGTTTGTATTTTTTAATTTTACTAAAGTATAGCTGCCATACATTATATTAGTTTCAGGTATGCAACATAGTGACTCAACATTTATATACATTGTGAATTGATCACCCACCATAAATCTAGCTACCGTCTGTCACCAAAGCTGTTACACATTATTAACTATATTCTCTATGCTACACGTTATATCTATGTGTCTTATTTATTTTATGACCAGAAGGGTGTTCTTCTGACTTTTTAATCCCCTTCCCCTTCTCCCCTCTGGTAACTACCAGACTGTTCTTTGTATGTATGAGTCTGTTTCTGTTTTGTTCATTTGTTTTTCAGATTCTACATATAAGGAAAATCCTACAGTATTTGTCTTTCTCTTCCTTATTTCACCTAGCATAATACCGTCTAGGTTCATCGATCTTACTGCAAATGGCAAGATTTCATTCTTTTACTTTTTTTTTTTTAATATTTCATTCTTTTTAATGGCTCCTATTCCACTGTATGTATATATACCACATCTTTATCCTTTCATCCATCAATGGTACTTAGTTGCATCTATATCGTGGCTATTATAAATAAGGCTGCAATGAACATATTCTATATTTATCTTTTCAAATTAGTGTTTCATTTTCTCCATATAAATACCAGAAGTAGAATTGCAGGATCATATGGTAGCTCTATTTCTAATTTTGTGAGAAACCTCCATACCGTTTTTCATAATGGCTGCATCATTTGGCATTCCACCAAGTGCATGAGAGTTCCCTTTTCTCTATATCCTCACCAACACGTTATTATTGTCTTTTTGACAACAGCCACTCTGACAGGTGTGTGGTGATAGCTCATTGTGGTTTTAATTCGCATTTCTCAGATGATTAGTGATGCTGAACATCTTTTCATGTGTCTGTTGGCTATCTCTATGTCTTCTTTGGAAAAATGTATATTCGGGTCCCCAGACCATTTTTTAAATTGGGTTGGGGTTTTTTGTTTGACATTGAGTTGTATGAGTTCTTTATATAATTTGGATATTAAATCCTTATCAATCACATCATTTGCAAATATCTGTTCCCAGTTGGTAGGTTGCCTTTTTGTTCTGTTGGTTTTCTTTACTCTGCAAAGGCTTATTAGTTTAACGTAGTCTCATTTGTTTATTTTTGCTTTTGATGCCCTTGTCAGAGGAGACATTTCAAAAAAATATGTTGCTCAGGGGTCCCTGGGTGGCTCAGTTGGTTGAGTGTCTGACTCTTGGTTTCAGCTCAGGTCATGATCTCAAGGTCGTAAGATTAAGCCCTGTGTTCGGCTCTGTGCTCAGAGCAGCAGAGTCTGCTTGAGATTCTCTCCCTCTCCCTTTGCCCCTCCCCTGACTTGTGTGCGTGCACACACTCTCTCTCAAATAAATCTTAAAAAAAAAAAAAAAAAAAAAAGTTGCTCAGGCCAATATCCAAGAGCTTACCACCTATGTTTTCTTCTAGTAGTTTTATGATTTCTGGTCTTAAATTTAAATTTTTAACCCATTTTGAGGGCTTTTTTTGTATGTGGTATAATGACCCAGTTTTCCCAATACCATTTATTGAAGAAACATGTTCTTTCCCCATTATATGCTCTTGCCTCCTTTGTCAAAGATTGACCATATAAACATAGATTTATGGAATCTATTCTGTTACATTCATCTATGTGTCTGTTTTTGTGCCAGTACCATACTGTTTTGATTATTATAGCTTTGTAATAGTTTGAAATCAGGGAGTGTGATACCTCTATCTTTGTTCTTTCTCAAGATTGCTTTGGCTCTTCAGGGTATTTTGTGGTTTCATATAAACTTTTAGGAGTATTTGCTCTAGTCCTGTGAAAAATGCCCTTATTATTTTGATAGGGATAGCACTGAATCTGTACATTATTCTTAGTAATATGGACATTTAAAAAATACTAATTCGGGCGCCTGGGTGGCTCAGTTGTTAAGCGTCTGCCTTCGGCTCAGGTCATGATCCCAGGGTCCCGGGATCGAGCCCCCCATCGGGCTCCCTGCTCCGCGGGAAGCCTGCTTCTCCCTCTTACACTCCCCCTGCTTGTGTTCCCTCTCTTGCTGTGTCTGTCAAATAAATAAAATCTTTAAAAATAAATAAATAAAAATACTAATTCTTCCAATCCATAAGCACGGTGTACCTTTCTGTTTGTGTTATCTTCAATTTACTTCATCAGTTATAGTTTTCAGTTCTTTCACCTACTTGGTTAAATTTATTTCTAGGTGTTTTATTCTTTTCAATGCAATTGTAGAGAGTATCATGTTCTTAAATTTTCTGACAGTTCATTATTAGTGTATAGAAAGGTGACAAATTTCTGTATATTAATTTTGTATGTAACTTATTTATTCTAATAGTTTTTGGTGGAGTCTTTAGGGTTTTCTATATATAGTATCATGTCCTCAAATAGTGACAGTTTTACTTTTCCAATTTGGATGCCTTTTATTTCTTTTTCTTATCTGATTGCTGTAGCCAGGACTTCCAGTACTATATTGAATGAAAATGGTGAGAGTGGACACCTTTGTCTTGTTCCTTATCTTAGGGGAAAAGCTCTCAGTTTTTCATCATTGAGTATGATGTTAGCTGTGGGTTTTTCATATGTGGACTTCATTAAGTTGAGGTATGTTCCCTCTAAATCTACTTTGTTGAGGGTTTTTATTATGAATGGTAGTTGTACTTTGTCAAATGCTTGTTCTGTATCTACTGAAATGATCATATGGGTTTTTTTTTTCCTTTCTCTTGTTAATGTAATGTATCACATTGATTGATTTGTGAATACTGAACCACCCTTGCATCCCAGGAATAAATCCCACTTGATCTTGGTGAATGATATTCTTACTGTATTGTTGGGATTCAGTTTGCCAATATTTTGTTGAGGATTTTTGAATCTCTGTTCATCAGAGATACTGGCCTGAAGTTTTTTGGGGTTTTTTTTGGAGGGGGGGGGTTCTGTCTTTATCTGATTTTGGTATCAGGGTAATGCTGGCCTCATAGAATGAATTTGGAGATTTCTTCCTCCTCTATTTTTTTGGAAAAGTTTGAAAAGAATAGATATTAACTCTTCTTTAAATATTTGGTAGAATTCACATGTGAAGCCATCTGGTTCTGGACTTTTTCATTGGGAGTTTTTGATTACTGATTCAATTTCATTGCTAGTAGTCGATCAGTTCATATATTCTATTTCTTCCTGATTCAGTTTTGATAGGTTATACGTTTCTAGGAATTTATCCATTTCTTTTAGGTTGTCTAATTTGTTGGCATATAATCTTTCATAATATTCTCTTACAATTCTTTGTATTTCTGTGGTGTCAGTTGTTATTCCTCCTCTTTCATTTGATTTTGTTTGAGTCCTCTCTCTCTTTTGGGGGGGATGGGGAGGATCAGTCTGGCTACAAATTTATTAATTTTTTTGATCTTTACAAAGAACCAGCTCCTGGTTTCATTGACCTGTTCTATTGTTTTTTAGTTTATCATTTATTTCTGCTCTAATCTCTATTATTTCCTGCCTTCTACAGTAGGTTTGGGGTTTTGTTTGTTCTTCTCTTTCTAGCTCCTTCAGGTGTGAGGTTAGGTAGTTTGAGACATTTCTTGCTTCATAACGTAGGCCTGTATTGCTATAAACTTCTCTTAGAACTGCTTCTGCTGCAGCCCAAAGATTTTGGACCATTATGTTTTCATTTTTATTTGTCCCCATGTGTTTTTTGATGCCTTCTTTGATTTCTTGAGTTAACCCATTCATTGTTTACTAGCATATTATTTAACCTCCATGTATTTGTCCTCTTTCCAGATTTTTTTTTTCTTTAAAGATTTGAGAGAGAACACAAGCAGGGGAGAGGGGCAGAGGGAGAAGAGTCTTAAGCAGACTCCGCCCTCAGCGAGATGGGGCTCGATCTCACAACCCTGAGATCATAACCTGAACCGAAACCAAGAGTCAGATACTTATCTGACTGCGCCACCCAGGCACCCTCCAGATTTTTTTATTGTGGTTGATTCCTAGTTTCATAGCATTGTGGTCAGAAAAAATGCATAGTATGACTTCAATCTTTCTGAGTTTGTTGAGACTTGTTTTGTGGTCTAATATGTGATCTATTTTGGAAAATGTCCCATGTGCATTTGAAAAGAATGTGTATTTTAGAATGGAATGTTCTGAATATATGTATTAAATCCATCTGGTCCAACGTGTCATTCAAAGCCACTGTTTCCTGGTTGATTTTGTTTAGATGATCTGATTGATGTAAGTGGGGTGTTAAAGTTCCCTATTATTGTATTACTATCGAGTAGTTCCTTTATGTTTGCTATTAACTGTTTAATGTATTTCAGTGTCCCAATGTTGGGTGCATAGATATTTACAATTGTTATATCCTCTTGTTGGATCATCCCCTTTATGACTCTAGAGCATCTTTCTTTGTCTGTTGTTACAACCTTTGTTTTAAAGTCTATTTTGTCCAGTATTAAGTATTCCTACCCCGGCTTTCTATTCACATTCATTTGTATGTGTCTCCATCCCCTCACTTTCAGTCTGCGGGTGTCTTTAGGTCTGAAATGGAGTCTCTTAAAGGCATATGGATGGGTCTTGTTTTTTTAATCCATTCTTTCACACTATGTCTTTTGATTGGAGCATTTAGTACATTTACATTCAAAGTGATTTTCGATAGGTATGTATTTATTGCCTTTTTGTTACTTCTTTTGTGGTTGTTTTTATAGTTTTCTGTTTCTTTCTTCCATTGCTCTCTTCTTTCACCATAAGTTGGCTTTCTTCTGTGATATATTTGGATTCCTTTCTCTTTGTTTTTTTGCATATCTATTACTGTTTTTTATTTTTTTATTTTATGTTAATCACCATACATCATTAGTTCTTGATGCAGTGTTCCACGATTCATTTTTTGCATATAACACCTAGTGCTCCATTCAGTATGTGCCCTCTTTAATACCCATCACCAGGCTAGCCGATCCCCCCATCCCCCTCCCCTCTAAAACTCTCAGTTTGTTTCTGAGTCCATAGTCTCTCATGGTTCGTCTCCCCCTCTGATCTCCCCCCCGCTTCATTTTTCCGTTTCTGCTAGCTTCTTTTTTTTTTTTAACATATAATGTCTATTACTGGTTTTTAATTTGTGGTTACCATTAGGTTTGTATATATCTTCTGCATATACCAGTCTATATGAACTTGATGGTCACTTAAGTTGAACCCATTTAACTCCTCTTCCCATCACAATTTAGGTGTATGGTGTCCTACTTTACATACTTTTATTTTGTGAGTCCCTTCACTGTTTGTTTTTTGTTGTTGTTTTTTTTTACAGGTACACTTATTTTTACTGCTTTTGTGCTTCTTACTTTTCTTACTTAGGGTCTTTCCACTCAAAGAGTCCCCTTTAACATTTCTTGTAGGGCTGGTTTAGTAGTCATGAACTTCTTTAACTTGTGTTTGGGAAACTTTTTCTCTCTCCTATTCTGAATGAAAGCCTTATTGGATAGAGTATTCCTGGCTACAGTTCTTTTCCTTTCAGCACTTTGAATGTATCATGCCAATCCCTTCTGGCCTGTAAAGTTTCTGCTAAAAAATCCACTGATAGCCTTATAGGGTTTCCCTTGTATGTAACTGTCTTCTTTTTTCTTGCTGCTTTTAAAGTTCTTTATCACTGCTTTTTGCCATTTTTATTACTATGTGTCTTGGTATGGACTTCCTTGAGTTGATTTTGTTGGGGGCTCTCTGTACCTACTGGATCTGAATTTGTTTCCTTCCCCAGATTTGGGAAGTTTTCAGATGTTATTTCTTCACATAAATTTTCTGCCTGTTTTCCCTCTATTCTTCAGGGATCCCTATAATGTGAATGTTATTACGCTTGATGGAGTCATGGAGTTACCTAAGTTTGTTCTCATTTTGCGTAATTTTCTTTCTCTTACCTGCTCAGCTTTATTACTTTATGTAACTTTGTCCTCCAGGTCACTGATTCGTTCCGCTTCCTTTAATCTGCTCTTTATTCCATCTAGTGTATTTTTAATTTCATTTATTGTGTTCTTCATCTCTGACTGGTTCTTCTTTTTAATCTCTTTGTTAAGGGTCTCACTGATGTCCTCCACTCTTTCAAGTACAATGATTATGATGATTACTTTAAATTCTCTATCAGGCATATTATTTATCTCTTTTGCTTAGGTCTCTTACTATGGTTTTGTCTTGGTTCTTTCATATGGAACATATTCCTTTTTCTCATTTTATCTAGCTTTCTGTGTTTCTATGCCTCAGGAAAAGTTGGCTACATCTACTCTTGAAAGAAGTAACCTTATGAAGAAGATGCCATGTAGTGCCCGGCAGTGTCACCTGTTTACCAGAATGTGGCGCTTCAGGGGTGTCTTCTATGTGTGTTGCATGTGCCCTGCTATTGTGGCCCAACTACTTTTTGCTTCAGTCCAGTTGTCTGCAGTGCCTCACTTTGCCTACTGTGAGCAATGTTTGATCCCTGTGGTGCTACTGGACCAGTCTGGGGCCATGTTGGGCTTGAATTGAGTCAAACCAGGCTTTTGCCCGAGATGCAGTAGCACCAAACTACACTTTCCCTGTGTTGTCCCCTGAGATGCTTTTGTTGGTGGGAGGGGCCTGCTATCAGACCAGCTGTCTGCCCCTAGCCCACTGTTGGGGCTATAGTTTAATTGGTTTGTGTGGTTATCTTTTCCTCTCCCTAGGGTAGAAGTCACTTTGGAGTGGTGTTGGCCCCTGTCAGGGCTGCTTGCACAATGCCAAGTTTGTGGCCCTGGTCTGAATGGGCTCCGGCCAAAAGTGTATTGGTGGGGGTGGATCTACAACATGATCAGGGGTGGGGCATGCAGTAGGTCCTCTGGGAGAAGGGATGAGCCTCTGCAAGGACCATGGCCATCTGGGCTGATCAACAAAATACGTGGGCTGGGTGCAGTTTTAACAAATGCATACCAGTCCTCTGCTAGAGGGGATGGGCTGTCGCTGACCAAAGTTGGCCAGGGCCAATCTGCAAGTGTGAGTGAACAGGGCACACAGTGCCTACAAGTTTTGCATGCCAGTCCCCTGCTAGGGGGATGTGCCTCCAACACAAGGAAGGCCAGCTGGGCCTGTCTGCAATGCATGAAGGGGTGGGATGCACAGTTTTAACAAGGTGCCTGCTGGTCTTCTGCAAGAAAGGCCCTGCAAAGTGCACTGTCAGGAGATGTGGTATTGGCAAGGCTTTGCTGGTCTTTTGGGGGGTGGAAACCTGCAGTGCCGGACTAAGGCAAGCGTGGCTGGAGGGGGCAGATCCCCGAGGCACAGAAGTGGGCTGGGGAAATGGCACCTGCCAGCTCCTCTGTTCCTGGAGGAGTCTCCCAATGATCTCTGTCCCTCTGGAATATGCTCTGAGATTAGTAAATTATTCTCCCTTCCATATGCCCCAGGGGTTTTTCAAACTGTTGCTTCTATGCTGTAGGTCAGTGGGCTGTTTGTTGTGCTGTCTCTTTAAGTACACATACTCTTTTTCCTATAGCCCTAAAGGCTCTCCCAGACCAAGCCCACTGATTTTTAAAACTCCATGTTTTAAGTCTTGGTGGTTGTAAGAACTTACAAAATTCCATCCCTCTAGTTTTCAAAGCCAAATGTTATGGGGATTCGTTTTCCCCATGCAGGCTCCTTGGTGTGACAGTCTGTCTCCCCTCTCTGCACCCTCAAGTCCCTCCCTCCAGTGAAGTCCATTTAAGCTCCCCATTATCTCTGGCTTTCTTACACTCTTTGATGTGGCCTCTTCTCTAAATTTAGTTGTAGAGTTTGTTCTGCCAGTCTCTGGATAATTTTCTGGGTTATTTACAATGATGTGTGTGTTGCATCATGGGACAAAGTGAGCTTAGAGTCCTCCTAATCCACCTTCTTCCCTGGGATCCTCCTCTACTTTTTGTTTTTAAATAATGAAACTGATTAATGGCATGGCTAAAACTATACTACTAAGCCCAAAGCTTCCTCATAGGCTTGTTAATTCTCTGAAATTGCAGTATATTTAGCATCTTGAGAGCTGATCCAAGAACTTTTTTGTGTCTCCTCCATACTTTTCTTTAGGGAAAACACAATTTAATGTTGAAACAGCTATCTCACAAACCCTACAGAGGCAATGACCAAATCAGTCTACCAAACACTATCTCATATATACAAGGTATGCAACAAATACTGATGAATTAAAACATTCTACTAAACTAATTCTCTCAAATTTTATCTTTTTTATCTGGGTTTTCCCACCTCTACTTTGTTTTCTGTGACAAGTAGCTCTGACAGACATTAATTTAGTCCCCTCAGCACTCAAAATGAGTTGCCACTAGCTTCAAAATAATTTACATTTTAATTGGGAAAACTATTCTCTTACAAGTAGGAAATGTGGCATTAGAAGCAATAAGGGGGGGGGCACCTGGGTGGCTCACTGGGGTAAGCATCCAACTTTTGATTTCAGCTTAGGTCATGATCTCAGGGTTATGAGATTGAGTCCTGTGTCTGGAGCTTAAGATTCTCTTTCTCCCGGGCGCCTGGTGGCTCAGTTGGTTAAGCGACTGCCTTCGGCTCAGGTCATGATCCTGGAGTCCCTGGATCGAGTCCCGCATGAGTCTGCTTCTCCCTCTGACCCTCCCTCCTCTCATGTGCTCTCTCTCTCTCTCAAATAAATATAATCCTTAAAAAAAAAAAAAAAAAATTTCTTTCTCCCTCTCCTTCTGCCCCTCCCCACCCTCAAAAAAAAAGAAAAATAATAATAATAAAAGAAGCAATGAAAGGATTCCCTCCAACAAAGGGTAGCCTCCAAGACCCTCTTCAGTCCTTCTGAGAAAATGGAGTTCAATGAATCTCTTTCTTGCCCTTCACACTATCCATATACTTTTCCTCTAGAATTGCTTTTTAGTTATTATGATATAAACTACAAAGAAAAGGGAGGCTAGAAGGGAAGCAGGAAGTACAACCTATTTTATATACCTCAAATTGCTAGGTGACCTTTTTAGAGATTGTTCCTATTAATGTTGCCATTTTAGGTAAAATCTAATGGAGAAAACTTACAGCAAGTAAATACCCCTGCTTAAAAGTGACAATGAAAGCCATGATTATAACAACATATTAATGATGTATCCAAAAGGACAAAGTAAGGTGGTAAAAAAAAAAAAAAAAAAAAAAAAGACTGTTTGCTTAAATTACTTTAGCAATACACACTAATTAGAATCCAAGAAGTGGGGCGCCTTGGTGGCTCAGTTGGTTAAGCATCTGCCTTCGGCTCAGGTATGATCAAGCCCCACATGAGGCTCCCTGTTCAGTGAAGTCTGCTTCTCCCTCTGCCCCTCCCCTGGCTTGTGCTCTCTCACTCTTTCCCAAATAAAAATCTTTAAAAGAAGAAAAAAAAGGAAAGACTACCAAGAAGAAATTGTATCTATGTACAAAAAATTTTGGAAACCATGATGTAAATGTCAAAATAAAAAAAAAATTACTTCACAAGGTCTAGTTTTTAACTTAAAAGCGAAGAGAGGAATGAAATATTTGAAAAGATGGGAGGGGGACCCAGAAGCCAAGAACTACCTTAAAAGCTAATGCACAGATCTCTGTTTATTTTAATAAAATTTAAAGCATACCATGCATTCGCTGGTTTTGGAGTTTTTGAAGGAGCAGTTAAAGCTGTTTCCATGCTATTCGTTCCTGAATTGTTTTCTTTGGTAGTCATTGCAATCATTTTTCGTTGCTTCTGAGAAAGTTTAACGCCATGAGAAATCATTTTGCTAGAAATTAAATGAATTAGCATTAATTTCTAATGAAGGTTACAGGTAATTATATTGCTGTTTATTTGATATGATTTTACTACTTTGGATCAAAATGGCCACAAGATTCAACAGTGACAATAACAGTTTACACTATCAATGATCAAATAATAGCTACAAATGAGCCTAATATATTTACATGACACTTGCATCAGAAATAGTCCACAATGATCATTTTAGAGGCCAATTTCTGACAACACCATATTCCACAAGAGCTGGACTACCAACCCAACTCAATCTTTAGCATATATTTAAGAAATGTTAGGAAGGCTAGAGTACCAAGGAAAGAGCTTATAATTTGAATTTAATATCAAATGTAGAAAAACAAAGTCCAGTAGGCCTTTCCAATTCTTTAGAACAGAACTATAAAACAACACCATCTTTCCTTTTTTATGATTTTTTAACCGACCCCAAATTTGTCTTTGGTGTAGCTCCACATTTTTGTCTGCTTTCTTCAATTTGCATGATGGTTCTGAGATCCATGACCGGAGGGCTGACAGGACTAAAATACATATAAAAGGTACTTTACAACACAGTTATTGATCCATAAAGTCCAACCCCCAAACTTCACTGAAACTGTAAACTATATATAAGATTGATAATGAGAGGCTAATTTAAGGTTTGTCAGCTATGGCCAAATTCAAAAAGGATACTCTGAATGAAGGCTACTTTTATATATACATAAAACAACTAAAATGCATCCAAAGTCATAACTGAAGCTCTCAAAAAAAAAGCCAAGCAATAAAATGATTCTTTTCTAACTCAGGCAGAAGTAATCAAAGTTCTGCTTAAATTTTTATCCTTTAAGATGAATAGAACTTGCAAATTATATTCTATTTTTAACAAAATTCTTACTACTGTCTAATGTTAACAACAAAAATTTAACAGTAAAGCTTGGGAGTGCTCGATAATATTAGAAACCTACCTGGGGGGTTACACAATAATGAGAAAAAAAATTCTACAATCTTTAGAAATAGCCAATCTATTTTGCTGACTTTACACCAAGCGAATTATTCTTAAAACATTTAATAAAATAATCTAGTGATTAGAAGATGCTTCTCAGTATTCCCACAAACATGTTGACTTAAAAAGGCAAAAAATTTGAGACGGATTTCTAAACTACTTTTAGAATATGAAGCAACATAAACTGGCACATCATAATCTGGTCTCCCAACTTTGCAAAATACAGCACATTTCAAAATAAATAATTACATAAATATAATTGGTAAGTCAGCAGTTTTAGCCTATGATAAACCATAGTAGGTATATAAAGATGAAACACAAGCTCAATAAACACTCTAAAAGTACTGCATTCTGATTATATCTACTCCTTCCACTTAAAAATGGACTTTTCTAAACAAAAGAAAAATATGGATTTAATACAGGCAAATCAAAGCACAGTGTAACATTAAATGAATGTCCTCTGAAAAATAACTGAATAACAATACATTTTGTGAAATCTTAAATACCCTTTAATGTGCTAAAAACAAAAAGTAAGCTTACAACTGACAAAACAGTCTTCCTGAATGGGAGTTTTAATTAATATATACTATCAAAAAAATAGCTATTAAGTCAATACATATCTAGATATAGGTATGTGTGTGTTATATAGTATTTACCAATTTTCACAAATGACAGTACAAAGGGAACTAAATTCTGTCTGGGGAAAAAAAGTGCTTATTTTAGCTGGCTACTAATCTGTATGCATTTAGGTAATTTTCTATGTATTAGAAATTTACATTAATACTTTTTAAATGTGCTTCATTAAAAATTTCCATTGGACTGAAAATGAATAATATTTCTCGAATAGGTACAGAACAAAATGAAAATCCTACCTGAAAGAGCCAGCAACCCAAGTGGAAGAGCTTGTAGTATCAATTCTGTTACTGGGAATGGTCTGTGGAACAGATATGTTAAGTACTGGTGATTTTTCCCATGGTTTTAAATCTTCCCTAGAATATGTAGGAGGTGTACCATTAACATATGGTTTAATTTTCCCCTGGAGATTAAAAAAAAAAAAGAAAAAATTAAAAAATGAGTAATAGGCACCTGGCATAGTAGCTGACGTATAGTTGGTACTTAACATTGGTTAACATTGGTTAAATATATTAAAGCATAAAATCTTATAACAATAATCATCCAGCATTTTTCTAGTTTAGTGCCTTAACCAATTCTCAGAACTTATAACCCAATTATCATGAACTTCGGGAATAATTTTTAGGGGAATAAGTTTGCATATTAAATCCCTATTAACATGAGTATTAAAAATGTTAATAAAGTTGTTCAAATGAGATATGAATCAATAACTTTAAAATTAATGTCCATGACTTTTGTTTATGCCAGACTTTTTGTTTTAATGTCATATAATTCACTCTGAATAAAATTAAAGTTAAATAATATTGACAGTTCCAAAGGAACCCTAAAACAATTGCCATTACAATAGATCAAAGAAGTTATTAAAATGGCTATTTCCATAGCCAGGATAGATTCTTATTGCCAGACATTCACAGCATGCCCTTAATCTTCCTTTTTAACCTCAGTTGTCTTCTACACCCACCTGAGGCTAATATGAATTGCCCCCAAATTTCTATCCTACATAAAAAAAATAATAAAAATAAATTTTATAGAACCACATTAAAAAAAATCCTTGAGGCCTAGAAGACCAAGAAGAATGGGTAAATTTTCCATTGTCTCATGAATTTCTCAAAGTTCTAATAGTTCTGTGGAGGACTAGGAGTTAGAGAAAAATGACAGTATCTAATAAGTTAGACACTTTCCTTTCCTATAGATTAACAATTATGGAATAAAATGTTAAGACATGTCTAAAAAATGGCCTCCCCAGAGTTTAACCAGACTAGAAATTCTGTAGCTTAATGTCAATTGTGCTAGAATAGGAGAACTCCATTCTAGATTGTATTGCTCCTAGTAACATGATAGAGGAAAGAGACTATGCAGAATTTGAAGTTAGGCTTACTTTCAAAATCAGTTTCCTTTGACAGTTTTTAGCTGGTGTTAACTGACATTTTGCAAAATAAATTTCAAGTAATTTAGCTATAAATATATTTCTCCATATGTCTATACAGTGTTGCTATATTTTACATCACCATTATATTTCAATTGCAGAAAGAGGATTAGAAATATGTCATAAAAGGCTCAAACTGCCATTAAAATCTTTAAAACTAGAAACATAATGCAAATTTGAGAAAACTAATACTACACATATTATTATATTTTTTTTATAAACCAGCCAGGAGAGTATTTTAAAGTTAGAGCAAAAAAAAAATAAAAAACTAAAGATAAATTGTCTATAGATCTAAAATTTGAAGAAAACAGTTCATTAATAAATAAAAACAAACCTCAAGTTTATCTGACTGAAATCCTGCTGTGAAATCAGGGGACTGTAAATCTCTAGGACTACCCACTCCTGCATAGCTTCCTTCAGAGTCTGATGTCAACAGTTCTGGAAGAGATTCCACAGAATTGGTCTTACCAGACTTTAACAGTCCTGAAAGGTAAAATTTTTAAAAATATTTAAACACATATACATTAAACATGTGTATTACATTCAGTGAACTAAATAGAGCTAAAAACTTCCATTTATCCAGAGACTTAAAAACATTTATATTATACTGACTGTATCAAATCTTGACAATTCAAGTTAACTGATGAAAAAATCAAAGTAAAAAAATGAAATGGAGGAGACTTTAAAACAACAGTTTTAGCCATTTCGATTACACAGCAATTATGCAATGAACCTAAGGAAGACACTTCTTTGGATCTGCTTTAAGAAGTGATTCAGAACTTCCTCTCCATAAAAAAGAAAAAATTAAAAAACTTCAGACCCTCCCCTTTCTCATCTCTCTGTACCAAGTTCTCTGCACCCATGCACAGGGGGACTGGCCCCATTCTGTGTGGGATTAACATTATAGCCTTTCTACTCCAGTCAACAGACTGGCCCAGTAGCAGAGGCTATGCTAAAGCCAACTGTGGCCTGTGTGAGGGTTTATACTTCTGCAAAAAAAAAAAAATCTGTGGATTGAAAGCTATTTTAATTAGCTTACCACCTAAAGCAAAAGGGTTGTTAGAAATGTACATACCATTTCTTCTCCTAGGCAACCTAAATACCTGTCTCCCTGCCATACCTGGTATCCATATTCATTAGTACATCAGAATCATTTCAAATATAGAGAAAACAATAAACTTTTAAGTTCATGTGTTTATTTTCACATATTTCAATTTTAGTAGAATCTAAATGAGGTAGCAAAAAACCCCCACATATATGAGCTGTAACTAAAAGTTTTACAAATGACTTAAAAATAAAAAAAAATACCATCTCTCATATAAAGAAGTGTGTTTTCTTTAAAGTAAATCACTTTGACAAGATATATGCCTCTTTTGTTGCTGTCACTGCTAATAGTTTGGGAACAACATTCAGCACCCCCGCAATCTTTTAAATATTTTTAAGAGCAGCAAATTTTTTTTTTGAAGATTTATTTATTCATTTTAGAAAGAGTGAGAACATGAGCGGGAGGAGCACAGGGAGAGAATCCCAAGCAGACTCCACACTGAGCATGGAGCAGGACGCAGGGCTGGATCTCATGATCCCAAGATCACAACCTGAGCGGAAACTAAGAATCAGATGCTTAACGGACTCTGCCACCCAGGCACCCAGCAAATTTTTATCTAAGTATATTTAATGCCAGAATGCTCCCAAAAGTCAATTAGAAATAAATCTAATGAATAAAGACAATCTTTAAAGTGGCCAACAATTATTTTTAGTATAAATCATTTTCACAGAATGTCTTTTGTCTAATGTTAAGGATCAACAAAAATAAATTTACTTCCAAAACAGGTCTTTTTGGTCCCCAGTTTAAATTTGACCTTTAAATCATTATCTGCTTTGGCCACAAAAAGAGTGGTACAGCACAAAGAACACAGAACTGGAATTGAAAAAATAAATTCTATTTCTGTCTGGCACTACCTCAAATCACTGAAGTTTTCTGAGCTTGTTTCCTCAGGTTTAAAAGAAGAGACATAAACTAGCTCATTATTGTCTCTTCCAGCTATGAAATGCTAAGATTCTAACACATGTGCTAATAATACCACTACTTAAAGCAAACCAAATAGGGGTGCCTGGGTGGCTCAGTTGGTCAAGCCGTAAGACTCTCAGTTTCAGCTCAGGTCATGATCTCAGGGTCCTCATATCCAGCCCCACGTCAGGCTCCGTGCTCAGCATAGAGTCTGTTTGTTCTTCTCCCTCTGTTTCACGCTCCCCCCCCATCCCCACTCATGGTCTCTCAAATAAATAAATAAAACCAAATATTTGCTTTTTCCCTAAGTCTTTTAGGCGACTGGGAAATCACTAGTTTCATGACTGTCTATCCGTTTATTCATCTTTCCATGTGTCCTTCTAAGGACTAGAGGTAACTCATGTAACACAGAGAACACAAAATCACAGAATTTTAAATTTTGAAAGATCCTAAAACAGGAATCAAGAGGTGTAGTAAATGTGAAAGACCTATCTTTAGTGCTTCATCAATCAATTTAGGTATATTATCTTTTATATATCTTTGTATTATCTAAAGTAACTATTCTTGACATGATTTATCCTTTGAGCATTACCAAACACATCAAGTACCTAATTTGTAGATTGTGTTAAACATAAAAAGACATTCTTTACCCTGAATGACAACTCCCCCCTCCAACAGGGACACAAACAGTGTGCACTTGTATGAAAATACTGCTGACAGAAATTGCACCTGTTTGTCTTACTGCTATAGACACACATAAAATTTCTTAAAGCCATACTGTAGTCTCATTATTTTATGGTCACATTTCCATATTTTCACTGCAAGAAACTATTAAAATTTAGATAGTTTAATCTGGATCTAATCAGATAAATGTGGAACAGTCTATACCACTGGCCTGAACTTTTGGAAACAAAACAAAAAGGTGTGAAAGGTGCTACTCTAGTTAAAAGAGACTAAGGAGACATTAATAAACAAAGGTAATGTCTATCTTCATAGGATACTAGGTCTTTTTTAAGGTTAAAACACAAAAGCCTATAAAAACATTCTTGGACAATCAGGGAAATATGGATAGAGACTATAATACTAGATAATATTAGTGAATTAATGTCTTAGATGTGATGATATTGTAGATGTGATAACGATACTGTGGTTATGTAGAAGAATATCCTTATTCTTAGGAGATTCATATTAATATTAATTCACATTAAAATGTCATGCCTACAACTTCCAAGTGGATCTATAAAAAATATATAGAATGTTTGGAGGATGAGGGAAGAGAGCATGCAACAGAAAGTCTGTATGAAAAAGTAAATGTGGTAAGAGGTTAACAGTAAATCTGAAAGAAGGGAATACAGATTTTCATTTTTCTTCATCTTTTCAGTAAAAGATTTTCAAATTAAACAAAAAATTTTAGAAAAACTACATAACCTTTACTTTCTTTTTCTTTTTTTTTAAAGATTTTATTTATTTATTTGACAGAGAGAAAGACAGGGAGAAAGGGAATACAAGCAGCGGGAGTGGGAGAGGGAGAAGCAGGCTTCCTGCTGAGCAGAGAGCCTGATAGGGGCTTGACCCCGGGACCCTGGAATCGTGACCTGAACCGAGGCAGATGCTTAACGACTGAGCCACCCAGGCGCCCCTAACCTTTACTTTCAAACAGCTCACATAATGCAGAGAGATGAAATGTATTGTAGTATTTTACTGGATTATAACGTCCTAATGCACATGAATGGCATGTGCATTGGATTACTGATATAAATGAAACGAATCCATGTGATAACAGTATCTCTGTCATATTTTGTATATCTCTAATCCTCTATGCCACTAGACAGAGTGGTCTTTCTAAAAACATAAATTTTATCCACTCACATCATACGCCTTAAATATCCATCAACTAGGGTGCATGGGTGGCTCAGCTGGTGGAGTGTCTGACTCTTGATTTCAGCTCAGGTCATGATCTCAGGGTGAGATCAAACCCCGTTGTCAATCTTCATGCTGGCCGTGGAGTCGGCTTGGGATTCTCTCTCTCCCTCTCCCTCTGCCCCTCCCCCATCTCTCCCTCAAAAAAATTATATATCCATCAACTACCATAGCCTTCAGAATAAAATTCAAATTCCTTAGTTTGTCATAAAATGCCTCCAAAATCTGACCAGTTTTCAACTACCACCTATCTGCACATACCCTATATGGCTGAGTCATGCAGAACCATAGGCATAAAAAATGTGCAGTTCTTTCTAGTGCCTCTAGTCTTGGGAGCATACTGGCCAACTCCTCCCTCATTCTTCAAGATGCAACTCATGTATTATTTTCCTCTAAAAGTCTTCCCTGATCTTCTCAGACTAATATGGGCTCTTCTTTTGTGCTCCCAAAGCAAATTTCAATTAGAATATTTATTACAATATACTATCATTTGCTGTAGCCTCCTAAGACAAAGACTATTTTCTATTACAGTAGGCCTCGCAAGTGGCATACAATAGTATTTAATACATGTTGAATCAATTAGAGAACAGAGACATGAAAGATTAGATCAGGAAATATATCCTAAGACACTTTCACTAACCTGTAGATGGTGGACTCTGAATAACATCTGAAAGGTTATAACCTCCAGAACTATCTGAACGCTTACGTGACTTCTTTTTTGCTTTTGTTTTTGCCTTCTTGAACATACTTTCCCTAGGAAAAAGCAAATAT
Source organism: Mirounga leonina (assembly GCF_011800145.1). Classification (NCBI taxonomy): domain Eukaryota; kingdom Metazoa; phylum Chordata; class Mammalia; order Carnivora; family Phocidae; genus Mirounga; species Mirounga leonina. The sequence continues at coordinate 41,240,319 of NW_023270807.1, forward strand.
AAAATTGATTTTTTAGAAATAAGTTACAGATTAACAACAGAACTATGTATTTTGAGCAAAAGAATATATATAGCATTTTAGTCAGAGAACACAAAAAATACGCATGCTCTAGTTGCATTTATCTATGTGGCCCAGAGCAAATTACTCCGTTTCACTGAAATTCAACTTGTTCTAACTCTACTATTTCTGTGAAAGTTAGAAATAAGATAATATATAGGAAAATACTTTGAAAAGTAAAATAATCAGATATCAGAAACTTCAAGTAACCTAAATGCTAACACTCTAGAAAAGGCGTTAAAAAAACCTCTGGAACCCAAGACCAGTTTCTCAGTGAGCTACACAGTTAGTATACATAGTATATATGTGTATATGTGTATGTATGTATGTATGTATGTATGTATGTATGTATGTGTGTGTGTGTGTATATATATATATATATATATATATATATATAGTAAATTACTTGAATGCCCAAAGATTTTAACAAGTCATTTATCAAGTAGAAGGAAAGTAATTCTGTAACCAGTTGATAAGTGAGCCTAAGACACAGACTGGAAATTCTAAACAGGGCTTGCTAAATGGTTGGCCACACAAAGGGAGATAATGGAGAACTTGGGATATTTTGTTGCGGGATTCTCCAATGTCAGTCACTATAGGTCCTATCTCTTGAACCAGTCAGGTTCTCTACAGAAAAAAATCCACAGTGGCGATGCACTCCTCTTAAGTTCAAACTCTCCAGAGGGCAAATCTTTCTGTCAAGATGGATGGGAGGGGCAATCATCTGGGTGAATGTGGTTCAGAAAGAGGTCAGTGCTCTTTGAAAGAATATTTAAAAATGCTCTTTTCCAAATCTAACCACTCACTCTGAAACTTGCTATCTCTAATTCTTAAGGCTTTCTGGAATTCTGTTTTAGTTTTTTTCTAAGTCATTACTCTCCGTAACCGCTTTCCAACTTCCAAAACTGTACCTCTCCGAACTGCTGTTTTCTCCTTTCCTGTTCTCTCTACTGCAATATGCCTTTCTTATTTATTATAATTTCAGCAGGGTTTGGGAAGGTAGCTAAGATAAATTCAACCACACATGTTAATTTAAAGGTTGTGTTCCTTTTATATTTACAGTTAATTTTGTTACATCTGCAAATAATTATGCACTTACCCTCTTATAATAAGGCTAAGAATAAACATAAGTACATACTTCTTATGTCAGGATTCTCCAATTTTTCTCTTTCAGCATAAAACTGTTAATAGTGTAAAAGATTGGGGAGGGGGACAGAAGGGGAGGAGGGAAGGAAAGAAAAAAAAAGAGGGGCCCCTGGGTGGCTCAGATGGTTAAGCATCTGCCCTCAGCTCAGGTCATGATCCCAGGGCCCTGGGATCGAGCCCCACGTCGGGCTCGCTGCTCAGCAGGAAGCCTGCTTCTCCCTCTCCCACTCCCCCTGCTTGTGTTCCCTCTCTTGCTGTCTCTCTCTGTCAAATAAATAAATAAAATTTAAAAAAAAGAGAAACAATGCTTACGAATAATTTTGTTCCAAATTTATTTCTTCTTTCAAAAAGATATCTCCATCTTCTACTTCCAAATAGCTAATATCTGGTCCATCTTGATATGGTGTAATGACTCTTCTATCCATTGCTGGAATCTATTAAAAAAAAAAAAAAGGTGTCCCTTGTTAAATACAAAATGTGTAAAGACTTTTAAAAAAAATAGGTATATCCCACTTGTTTATATTGGTATGTGGTGACGTTAACAAGGAAAAGTCTAGAATGCCTAATGACTTCCTAAGTTTACACCAATGGGAAAAACTAATTAGATTCATTCATTTATTCTAAAAAACTGTCAAAAAAAAACTTTTCAAAAAAGCTCTACTTTATTATCAAATACAAATTAATCCATTTCTTAGGGATCATATGAATCCATGTTTTTGTACTGTCCTGACCTTTGGTAATGAAAGACTCAAAAAGCTTTCAATAACTTTCATTTATAAAGGAATTAGATAATTTTATCATTAAATATTTTCAATTTTGATTATCATACTAATCTGGGATCTGTAAAAAAATTTACATCCTCATTTTTAAAAGATCCTAATATATTAGAATTCAATAGGAAATTATTCCATTGAGAAGTCTGACCTAACAGTACTACTTTAGTTTGATCATATTATTAAAAAAAACATAAACCTTACCATTTTTCTATAAAACACAGAAAGATCCTTCAAAACACCATCACTTAAAACATCAAGAGACCTAAAAATCAAGATACAAAATTCCATCTTAAGACTTAAGTAACTTAATACTCATCAAGATTTTCAAATATGTAGAGACATTTTACATTGCTGAATAAGTAACAGTTATTTTTTAAATCATTAATATGCCGGCTGCTACAAATTCTTTTTGGAAGTATGTATAGTTGTATATTTCAAATAAACAGCAATATATATAGACAAACATCTTCAATAAAACTCAACTCTTAAAAAAGATTTTTCTATCACTTATTTATATTGTAGCAAAATAGCAACTAAAGTTCTTCCTTGACATCCCAATAAATCCATCAAAAGTTAAAAATCTCTTAAGTCAAAAATATATTTAAATATACCCACTTACTGAACATCACAGCTTAGCCTAAACTACCTTAAACATGCTCAGAACACATACATTAGCCTACAGTTGGGAAAAATCATCTAATACAAAGCCTATTTTATAATAAAGTGTTGAATATCTTATGTAATTTATTAATTACTGTATTGAAAGTAAAAAACAAGTGTGTCAGTTGTGTTCCTGTATGTCACTGGGAACTGTGGCTTACTGCCACTGCCCAGGATCATCAGAGAGTATCGTACTATTTATCACTAGCATGGGGAAAAGATCAAAATTCAAAATTCGATGTACAGTTTGTACTAAATGTGTATCACTTTCACACCACTATAAAGTTGAAAAATCCTAAGTCAAACCATGGTAAATCAGGGACCATGTATTCATTTTCCAACTTTCCAATCTTTAGCTACAGAAGGAGCACTATACTGATAGAACAATGGCCTATCACAATACCTTAATTCTATCTAGAACTATCAATGCTACCAGTTACCTGCATGACTTTGAGCAACTCACTTTACCTCTCTGGACTTTAATATGTTCATGACGCATAAAATAATGGTTTGGACTAGATCAGATGTATTCAAAGTAAATTTCAAGGAACTCTCAAGTTCCAAAGAGATACTTTTAAGGCATCAGTGAAAACTTAAATCAAAGCTTACATTCTAAAATATATTTTAAACTATTTTTACAAATGCAAAACAACTTGCCTATTCAAATCTGTACCATACCAGTTTTTAACATTTTGATGATAATTAACCTGTGATGTTATATCAGTTTTGGTGCAGCTCTCCTTTTTTAACATCTCTGTACATATTTATTTACACTCCTAGGAAACATATTTGATAAGGAATGGTTAAATTTGTACAAATCTTTGTTTTAATGCAAGTTACGCATACCTACTCATGTAAAATTATACAAGTAGACATCACCACAGCACGTGCCATTTTTAATGATTCACATGATACACTTGTCACAACATAACAACTGAACAATGGTACTAAGACACATCATTTTCCAATATCATATTTTAGATTTGGTGCTTGTTTTGCATTTTGGTTGATTCTTATCTGACAAACTGAATGAGCTTAATTTGGCAAAGCAAAGTAAAAAACAAAAACAAAAACAAAAACAAAACTGCTTTGATTACAATTATTAATGTAACATCAGCAAAGAAATTTATTCTGAAACCCTAGCCAGGTTCTGATACTAAAATATCAGAGGCATTTTAAATCACATTGTCTAAGGGTGCCTGGGTGGCTCAGTTGGTTAAGCCTCTGCCTCTGGCTCAGGTCATGATCTCAGGGTCCTGGGATTGAGACCCATGTCAGGCTCCCTGATCAGCGGGGAGTCTGCTTCTCCCTCTGCTCCTCCCCCCACTTGTGTGCGTGCGCGCTCTCTCTCTCTCAAATAAATAAATAAGATCTTTTTGAAAAGAAATAAAATAAAATCACATCGTCTAATATCCCATATTAATTTGCATTTGAAAAGCATTTTCACAAAATAACAAAACATTATATTGCCAAAAGAATTTCCTCTGAATTGAACCCTATGTAGCAATTATTAATAATCTGTTAGTGATTCACCTCTAAAAATCAGAACACTTTTATTTCAATCATATTTTAGAATTAGTTTCATTAAAGATTATCCTGACTTTGAAAGGTGAGACAGCAAAAATCTGTTACCATTTATAATAAATTATATGGATCAAGATTTTGATTCTTTGCAAAAAAAGGGTTCCTGGGTTTTCTCATCTGTAATATGAGGATATAAAAAGAATCTACTTCATCAGAAGGTTTCCATGAAAATCAACTGAGATCTGCATAACACTTTTAGAATGCTCCCTGGCACATAGTATTAGTTATCATTATTATGACTAAAACAAAATACAGAAATAAATAATACTGAAGCTTCAAAAATGCCAAGTGACATGAAGAACTCTCATCTAAAACTTGTGTTCACCAAAACACTCATTTTTCTCACCACTGACTTTATAGTAATAAAAATTTGACCTTATATTAAAAAATAAGTCTGTAAATTTATTTCATTAAACGATTCCACTAAGACAGTTGAAAACACTCCCTCGGGCGCCTGGGTGGCTCAGTTGGTTAAGCGACTGCCTTCGGCTCAGGTCATGATCCTGGAGTCCCTGAATCGAGTCCCACATCGGGCTCCCTGCTCAGCGGGGAGTCTGCTTCTCCCTCTGACCCTCCCCCCTCTCATGTGCTCTCTCTCATTCTCTCTCTCTGAAATAAATAAAATCTTTAAAAAAAAAAAAACACTCCCTCTAATTCTAAAATACCTACGATTCCTAAGTTATTACCATTTATCAAATTTTTTCAATCCAAGTAAACATCAACAGTATGAAATACTAGCTTATAAAATAGGGTGTATATGTTTAGCCAATTGTTTTATATAAAGTGTCATTTTTCTAAGAATCATTACTCATTGATTTCAACATAGTAAGACTTGAATATTCACACCAGCTTGCAACAAACTAAACCAACTAAATTTTTCAGGCCATCAGCTGCAGCCTAAGTTTGACTAAAGCAGCAATATGTCATATAAGAAATATTCAAAGAGAAAAATACAAAGAGAAAAGGAAATCAACTAGTAACAAATTTTTCACATGCTTACATGTGAAATAATTATGTGCTATCTTAATTAGTATTATAGTTTCCAAAAGCCTAGGTAACAATTATAATTGTAAATCAGCCTAAACAAGCAAAGAGATATGCATACATATAAAGAAAATACTTGTAATAACATTTTCCCACAAATTTCCAAGAATGGAAGCTCTCCACTAAGGTCAAGGATTTTGTCTGTTTTGTTCACTGTTGTATCTTAGCAGTGGCTGACATATATTAGGCACTCAAATACTGATAGAATGACTGAATCCCCTTACATTTTTATTTTCTACAAAGCTGTAATTTATCATTATGCCTTTTTAAATTACTAACAGATCTGCTATTATACATAAGTAATTGCTTTTGCAACAGTCATATAATGTATGCACCCAACCTACCTTGCTTCAAGTAAAGAGGCCATATTCAGTCCTATAAACTGTAAACAAGACAGTTTCAATTGTTCAGCATTATACATTGCTGCAAATTCCAGTACCATAGCAGCATTCTTAAGGGTAACTACAAAGAAAAGATACTCAAAATGAGATGAAAGTCATGTTACTACAGCAAATACAATATACTTATTTTTAAAGTTGTCGGCTTTGAACATTAAGAACAAGGAAAACTGAGGGGGGCGCCTGGGTGGCTCAGTCGTTAAGCGTCTGCCTTCGGCTCAGGTCATGATCCCAGAGTCCTGGGATCGAGTCCCACATCGGGCTCCCTGCTCAGCGGGAGGCCTGCTTCTCCCTCTCCCACTCCCCCTGCTTGTGTTCCTGCTCTCGCTATCTCTGTCAAATAAATAAATAAAATCTTTAAAAAAAAAAAAGAACAAGGAAAACTGAAAGTAGTTTCTTGCCAAAATAACTTATACTAAGGCAAATTTAGAATGCTATTTTCCTCCCACGGTGCCAAAGTAATTTTAAATGATTGGTTATGAGGAGAAATAAGCACACCAAAAGAAAATACAGATGATGTGTTATAGTGTCATCTAAAAGCAAATATGTAAGAATTGACAATCTTCCACCTAACATTTTTAGAATAGTTTTAACTTCCATCGATAAACAACTTTCCTTTTCAGTTATATAGCACAGAATAGTTATTCTCTCTTCTACAAAACTAAAAAGATCTTAAGACTAAGAGAAACTAGGGGCACCTGGCTGGCTCAGTCAGTAGTGCCTGCAATTCTTGATCTTGGGGTGGCACTGAGCCTCATGTTGGGAATAGAGATAACTTAAAAAAATTAAAAAATAAAATATGCTTAAAAATAAATTTTAAAAAGTCAAGGGTAATGTTAAGGGTAATTTTAAAAAAAGACTAAGAGAAACTGATGAAATCAGTCTATAAAATATATTTGAGTATATTTACATTGAGTAATCCATCAGAATTTATGTGAGTATATTTAAATAAACAAATACACACACTATATATTTGGAACATAATTACATTTAAATATGACTATTATTATTCATGCCGGTGCAGAATCTGGCATACTGTATAAAAGATTCTGGATTTTATTACAATCCTAGTAGCTTTATATATGAAGTGTCCTATTTTGCTAGAGACCATCTCAGAATATTCTACCTACCTAGCTTATAACTTTGGCTTCCCAAACCCCTCCATTCTTGATTTACTGTGAGTTCTAACCAAGAGAGGGACACAACTGTTTTCTATACCTGGCTTACTCCACATTTGTTTTTCTTTCTTCCTTGTAACTCTGTCAAAAGGTATAACTGCAGTCAAGAGTGGTCTTTGTCCCACTCCTAACCAAACCTAAAGTTTCAACTAATTATGAAACCAGTCTCCCATTTCACAAAAATGGATCATACAAAAATTTTAAGAGTTGTTCAGCTGAGAACAAGGACTGCCCAATACTGAGAGACCAGACTTCTGTTGAACCCTTCTCTTGCTAGGTTCTAGGATGATCAAGATATTCATTTATAGGACAGTTGTGCAGCATGGGCCAAAAAAGAATATACAAGCAGTGCCAGGAAAAGTCAGTTGAGCAGCTGAAAATATCTCCAATATGTATACTTTACTCCTGTTATATTAAAATAAAGGATGCAACAAACATTTCCATTTTCTAGCTTAAAAGATTAGAACTGTTGTTCTTTTTGATAACCAAAAAGATATCCCATAAAGCTCAAGAAAAGTAAGTAAATAAGACACTATAGCTAAGACAAACTATCAGCAAGTACAAATTAGAAAATTCTGACAGGAAATCCCTTCATACTTCCTAAAGTGGAAATGTGACAATGAAGATGAACAAAGATAAAATAAGAATCTTTTATATCAGGCTAAGAAAACTTAATCTTTACCCTAGAGTAAGCAATTAAAAATACCTCAAGAGAGGAAGACATAATTACTTCCAACAGAAAGATTAAAAAAAGAGAAGTAGAGAGAAAGAGGACTTAAGATTACTGTGACACTACACAGAAGGGACAGATATCAGTGACCTCAACTAGCATAGTGACAATAAAAAGGAGGGGGAAATGTAGTTAAGATGCATCAGTTCTGGCAACTGAAAGAATGTGGATGTAAAGAACAAAACAACATAAAAGATAGCTTTGGGTTTCAAAAGTTGAATGTTCAAAAAGAAAGCAATGCAATTAACTGAAATAATGAAGTATTCAGGGATGCTTGGGTGCCTCAGTCGGTTAAGTATCTGCCTTCAGCTCAGGTCATGATCCTAGGGTCCTGGGATCAAGTCCCACATTGGGCTCTCTGCTCAGTGGGGAGCCTGCTGCTCCCCCTGCTTGTGCTCTCTCTCGCTCTCTGACAAATAAATAAATAAAATCTTAAAAAAAAATAATGAAGTATTCATTAAATGAAACAATGAACAGAGAAAGAAGAGTTTAAGAGAAAAGAGATGTGTTTTGATCAAATACATAAATGAGACAATTATATAAAAATTCCAGCAGTAACAGGTAGCTAAACACAGACTTCTAGCCAAGACCAGGGCAAAAGGAAAAAAATTTCTTTCAAACACTCATCTTTGAAATTTCAAAATAAATTTCCTATCATCTTCATTATTCGTTTTACATTTCAAAAACTTAACATATTTCGATTATAAGATGTACATATTTTCACATATTAACACATGTGACATAAGAAATGTGCTTACAATGACACAAAATAGCTTAAATGTTTTAACATTTTTCATGATTCAGAAAAACAATGGTGCATTTTACCACAAATGGAATAATAAAATCAATGAATAATCCTGTACCAACCTGAAAACACTGTAATATTCAAATTCAAAAATACTCACGTTTCTCAGTTAATGCTACTTCACAAATCCCTTTCAATCGAGTTATAAGAAGCTGATCAGCCACCACAAGAACACTACACACAAAATCCACATTTTGAGATTCTAAAAAAAAGAAAACAAGCAAAACTATTACTTTGTAAACATTATACCTATGAAAAAAGTTCTAAGTAATTAAGAAACAAAGATAATTATGACTATTTTCTAAATGCTGCAATGGCAACTATGATAAATAGTAATAACGTGAGAATTTTCTACCTTTATTTTAAGTAGAAAGCTGGAAAGAAACACATCAAAATGTCCTGGTTCACACTAGGACATAAAATTGTCAAAATCAACTTTTTCAAAATTCGAGAAAATAGCCAAAGGCTTGCAATAATTTGAGGAATGTTGACTCAAGAAAAATGGCTGAATCTTACTAGGAACAGTGAGTAACGGGACACTGTAGCTTTTTCTATTTAAATCCTCCTCTTCCCTCCTCCACAGTAGTCTTAAAAACCAATAACCCTGCCGTCACAGTGGAAACGAACAACTACAGCCATTGAAGGAGGCAGAGAGTTATGAAGCAACATTATCAAAGAACTGTCATTATTTGACCTGCCTAGCAGTTCCCTGGAAATCCCACGAGCAGGGCTTGTCTTTATTTTGACCTGACTCAAAGCTTTACTGGTCTGAATAGCCTCTTCTCTCAGGGCATTTATTAAAAACAATCAATAGCAACTGTTTAACATTGAAGCTGACTAAGACAATAATAACAGATGGAGCAAACAAGCAGATCAAAACAGTTTTTAAAAAAAAAAAAGGTAGGGGGCACCTGTGTGGCTCAGTCGGTTAAGCATCTCATTCAGCTCAGGTCATGATCCTGGGGTCCTGAGATCAAGCCCCATATCAGGCTCCCTGCTCAGTGGGGTGCCTGCTTTTCTCTCTCCCTCTGCCTGCCACTCCCCCTGCTTGTGCCCTCTCTCTCTCAAATAAATACAATCTCTTAAAAATAAATAAATAAAAATTTCAAAAAGGTAGGAAAAGAGATGTTATGACTGGATGTTTGTGTTCCCTGAAAATTCACATGTTGAAGCCCTAATTTCCAGTGTGGCTGTATTTGGAGATAGGGCCTCTCAGGAAGTAATTAAGGATAAATGAAGTTATAGAAGGGTAGAGCCCTGGTCCAATACGATTAGGGTCCTTCTAAGAAAAGAGGTATCAAAAAGGTATCTGTCTATTTCCCTCCCTCCTCCCCGCTCCCTAAACACACACACACACATGCACACACGCATAGAGGAAAGGTCATGTGAGGACATAACAAGAAGGCATGCATGTATAAGCCAAAAAGAAAGTCCTCACCAGAAACCAACCTTGTCAAACCCTAATCTGAGACTTCTAACCTCCAGAACTATGAAAAAATGAATTTCTGTTCTTTAAGCCACCTAATCTACAGTATTTTGTTATGGCAGTTCCAGCTGACTAATATGGATGTCCATAGGGGGTTCTGAAAAGTTCCAACACACTGTTGTGAATCTAGAAGGCCACGTGCATATAGACAACTATATACATGCCAAGGAAAAACTTAAGGTCCTAAATTTTTACCTTTGGCTGGACATGAGGCTGTACTAAAGCAGACAGTAAGAGCTAAAGCAGAGTCATAAATTGCCTGCTTGAGAAATGAAGGCATGCCCCAACATACACAAAGAACTCTATGGCAAAGGCTGGGAATCTATTGATTTTAGGCATTTAAGGAAATTTCTAATTATTAGCTGACCACTAAGCTAACCCAGCAGAAACTTTAGTGGTCACACAAGACAAAGAATAGAGATTTTACAGAATTAATTAGTTCAGAAAAGTCAATAAACAAATAGCACAAACAATAAACCCTGGGGAGGGAGGAGAATCTGATTTCAAGAGTTACCACATTATATTATTTAAAATATATGAAAAATTATGAAAGATGAAAAAAACATGTAAGTATGGCCCATATATAGGAAAAAAGCAACTAAGAGAAACTGTCCCTGAGGAAGCCAAGATGTTGAACTATTAGAGTTTAAATCAGCTATTTTAAATATGTCCAAAGAATTAAAGGAAATCATGTCTTAAATTTAAAAGAAAGTATGAGGATAATGTCTCTTGAAATCAAGAACATCAATGAAGACACAGAAATTATAGGTCAATTGAAACTATCCAACCTAAAGAACAGAAAGAAAAAACAATGAATACAAATTAACAGGGCATAAGAGACCGATGGATCACCATCTAGCGTATCAAGATACATATGGGAGTTGCAGGAGAAAAGAAAAAAAGGGCATAAAGAACATTTTAAGAAATAATGGCAGAGTGGGGAGAAGTAAAATGTAGAGGTTTTGTATGCAATGGAAATTAAGTCGTGATTAGTTTAAAACAGACTGTTATATCGGGGCGCCTGGGTGGCTCAGTTGGTTAAGCGACTGCCTTCGGCTCAGGTCGTGATCCTGGAGTCCCGGGATCCAGTCCCGCATCGGGCTCCCTGCTCGGCAGGGAGTCTGCTTCTCCCTCTGACCCTCCCCCCTCTCATGTGCTTGCTCTCTCTCATTCTCTCTCTCTCAAATAAATAAATAAAATCTTTAAAAAAAAAATAAATAAAACAGACTGTTATATGCACACTGTTACATATGTTATATGTAAGCCTCATGGTAACCACAAAGGAAAAACCTGCAGTAAATACACAAAAGATACAGAGAAAGGAATCAAAGCATATCACTACCAAAACATCATTCAATCACAAAGGAAGACAATAAGAGAGAAAGAAGGTACTATAAAAGTCAGAAAACGACGGACAAAATGGCATTAAGTCCTTACCTATCAATAATTAAATGGATTAAATTCTCTAATCGGAAGACAAAGTGGCTGAATGGATAAAGAAACAAGATTCAATTATATACTGCCTACAAGAGACTCATTTTACCTTTAAAAAAACACATAGGCTGAAAGTGAAAGGACGGAAAAAAATATTCCATGCAAATGGTAACTGAAGGAGAGGTGGAGTGGCTATACTTCTATCAGACAAAATAGGCTTCAGTAAGAAATAGAAGAGACAAAGAGGTCATTATAATAAAGGGGTCAATACATCAATAGGACATAACAGTTGTACATATACATACAACAAGCATACAACACTGAAGCACCTAAATACATAAAATATATAAACTGAAGGCAGAAATAGTCATCAGTACAGTAATAAGAGAACTTGAATATGGATATTCATGTTCAAATATGGACAGACCATGGAGACAGAAAATCAACCAGGAAACATCAGACTTGACCAACACTACAAACCAAATGAACCTAACATATATACTGAACATTCCATTCACAACAGCAAAATATATATTCTTCTCAGCGCACATAAAACATTCCTCAGGATAGATATATATGAGGCCACAAAACAAGCCTTAACAACTTAAGACTGAATGATACCAAGTATCTTCTCCAACTACAGTGGCATAAAACTAGAATAACAGGACGAAAATAGGAAAAAGTGTAAATATGTGGAAATTAATACAGTAAGTCAAAGAAGAAATCAAAGAGAAAGCAAAAAATATCTTGAGACAAATGAAAATGGAAATACAATATACCAAAACCTATGGGATGCAGCAAAAGAACTTCTAACAAGAAGTAAATACTGATAAATGCCTTAACAAAAAAGAAAGACCTTGAAAGAACAACTGAGGGTTTTTACACAACAAGGAACTACAAAAAGAAGAAACAGGGCGCCTGGGTGGCTCAGTTGTTAAGCGTCTGCCTTCGGCTCAGGTCATGATCCCAGGGTCCTGGGATCGAGTCCCACATCGGGCTCCCTGCTCGGCAAGAAGCCTGCTTCTCCCTCTCCCATTCCCCCTGCTTGTGTTCCTGCTCTCACTATCTCTCTCTCTGTCAAATAAATAAATAAAATCTTTAAAAAAAAAAAAAAGAAGAAGAAGAAACAAAGCCCAAAGTCAGCAGAAGGAAGAAAATAATAAAGATTGAGCAGAGGGGGGAGCCTGGGTGGCTCAGCTGGTTAAGCATCTGACTTCAGCTCAGGTCATGATCCAAAGTCCTGGGACTGAAGCCTGCATTGGGCTCTGCACTCAGCAGGGAGTCTGCTTGTCCCTCTCCCTCTGCCCCTGCCCCCCCCCACTCATGCTCTCTTTCTCTCTCAAATAAATAAAATCTTTAAAAAAAAAAAAAAAAGACTGAGCAGAAACATATGACCTAGAGACACTAGAAAAAGCAAAAAAGGTCTACAAAACTAGGAGTTGGTTGTTTGAAAAGATAAAATTAACAAACCCCTAAATAGAATAAGAAAAAAGATCCCCCCAAAATAAAATTCTAAATGAAAGAGGAGACATTGCAAGTGATATCAGAGAAATGCAAATTATAAGAGACTACTATCAATAACTGTAAGCTGACAAATTGGATAAACTAAAAGAAAGAGATGAATTCCTAAAAACATGATCTACCAAGACTAAATCATGAGGAAACAAAGTCTGAATAGACCAATAAGAGTAAGGAGACTGAATCCATAATCAAAAATCTCCCAAAAAAGAAAAGCCCTAGACCAGATGGCTTCATGGATGAATTCTACCAAACATTTAAAGAAGAATTAACATCAATCCTCCTCAAACTTGTCCAAAAAAAAACTGAAGAAGAGGGAACACTTCCAAACTTATTTTATGAGGCCATGATTATCCTGATATCAAAAGGAGTCAAGGACACTATCAGAAAAGAAAATTACAGTACAATATCCCTGATGAACATACCTGCAAAAATCCTTAATAAAATACTAATAAACTAAATTCAATAGCATGTTAAGAAGATCATACACCATGATCAAGTGGGATTTATGCCTGGATGCAAGGTCAATACATGCAAATCAACGAATGTGATACTATCTTAACAGAATAAAGAACAAAAATCATATGATTATTTTGGTACATGCAGAAAATGCGTAAGACAAAATTCAACATCCATTCATGATAAAAACTTTCAACAAATTAGGTAGAGAAGGAATGTACCTCAACATAATAAAGGCCATCTATGACAAGTCCAAAACTAACACCATATTCAACAGTAAAAACCTGAAAGTTATTTGTTTAAGATCAGAAACGAGACAAGGATGCCCACTCATGCCACTCCTACTCAACATAGTACTGGAAGTCCTAGCAAGAGTAATGAGGCAAAAAAAAAAAAAAAAAGAAAGAAAGAAAGAAAAGTCATCCAAATAGAAAAGGAAGAAGTAAAACGGTCTCTGCAGATGACAAGATCTTATTCTAGGAAACCCTAAATGCACCATCAAAAATCTATTAGAAGTAATATACAAATTCAGTAAAGTTGCAGGATACAAAATCAACACAAAAATCAGTTGCTTTTCTAGGCACAAGCAATGAGCTATCCAAAAAGTAATTAAGAAAACAATCTCTTTCACAATTATATCAAAAAGAATAAAACACTCAGGAATAAATTTAACCAAGGAGATAAAAGATCTGTACTCTAAAAACTATAAAACACTGATGAAAGAAATTGAAGACAAAAATAAATGGAAAGATATCTCATGTTCATGGATTAAAGGAATACTGTTAAAATGTCCACTCTACCCAAAACAATCTACAGATTCAATAAAATCCCATCTAAATTCCAATGGCATTTTACACAGAAATAGAAAGAGCAATCCTAAAATTTATATGGAACCAAAAAAACCCTAAATAGCCACAGTAATCTTGAGAAAGAAGAACAAGGCTATAAACATCACACTTCCTGACTTCAAATTATGTTACAAAGCTACAGTAATCAAACATTAACGTATTGCCATTAAAAGCAGACATATATACCAATGGAACTGAATAGAAAGCCCAGACATAAACCCTCATTTTACAGTCAATTAATCTTCAACAAGGGTATAAAGAATACAAAATAGGGAAAGGATGGCCTCTTCAATAAAGAGTGTTAGGAAAACTGAACATCCTCATGCAAGAAAATGAAACTGGATCTACACTATATACTAAAGTCAACTCAAAATGGATTAAAGATGTCAACAAAAGACCTGAAACTGTACAACTCCTAGAAGAAAACAGGGTAAAGATTCTAGCCTTGCCAATGATTTTTTGAATGACATCAAAACCACATGCAACAAAAAGCAAAATAAGCAAGTGGGATTACATGAAACTACAAAGTTTCTGCAAAGCAAAGGGAAACAACAAAACGAAAAGGCAAACTTTGGAATGGGAGAAAATATTTACAAACCACATTAGATAAGAGATTAATATCCAAAATATATAAGGAATTCCTATAAATCAATAGCAAAGAAAACAAATAACTCAACTAAAAAGTGGGCAAAAGAGCTAAATAGATATTTCTCCAGAAAAGACATACAAATGGCCAACAGGTACATGAAAAGGTGCTCAATGTAATTAATTACCAGGAAAATGCAAATCAATACCACAATGAGATGTCACCTTACACCTGTAAGAAGAGCTATTATTAATAATACAAAAGGTAAGTGTTAGCAAGGATGTGCAGAAAAGGGAACATTTGTGTGCACTGTTGGTGGGAGTGTAAAATGCTATAGCCACTATGGAAAACAGTATGGAGGTTCCTCCAAAAATTAAAATAGAACTACCATATGATATAGCAATCCCACTTCTGGATATTTAGCCAAAGGAACTGAAATCAGGATCTTGAAGACATACCTGTACTCCCATGTTCACTGAAGCATAATTAACAACAGTGAGGATATAGAACAGCCTAAATGTCCACTGATGGATGAATGGATAAAAAGAATGTAGTATACACATACAATTAAACACAGTAGCCCACCAGGCCTGACTGAAGACAATTTGTAACTAAAACATTGGTGTATTACTTGAAAAAGTATATAAATGCAATCTCTCCATAAATTTTGATCCAATTCTTAGTCTTTCTTTTACTTCAGAGATACTATCACAAGGGGGAAAACAAACAAGAAAAAGACTTTTGTAAAGTATTTGTCAAAACTATTCCCTATTGTCAGTTCCTCATCTCAATCACAGAAATAGCTGGGTATGAAACTGTTAAATCTAATCTCAACCATGATATATAATCCTTACAGAGTTCATTTTCACATAGGTATTGAAGATTTTTTTTCCACTCCTTTAATATTAGTAAACATCCCTATTGCTGATTCTAAATTAAGCCTCTGTTGATGGCTTATTTCAATTAGAGTAGATATTATGATTCATGTTGATTTTGCCATTACTCAATTATATCTTAAATATCTAAAACGTCCTCTTATTAATACCTTTTATCACCACAGCTTCATCACTATAGAGGTAGTCCAAAATAACTTTCAGTATGTCAGAATGTATTGGCATTTCCAGAGCTGTACAAGTGGAAGCCTAAATAAAATAAAGTAAAATAATTAATTTTAAACTACAAAAAACTACTGCATTCTGACTGGAATAGAAAACTCTGAATAGGAATCACATCAAATGCAAAAGAACATTTATTAAACACAAATCTAAAATGACATACATTTAATTTTAAAATGCCTTATAACATGGAGAATCAAGAAAAATTGAAACAAAAACCAATCACACTGGTATTCCAAACACATATCCCAATAATAAAAGGGAAATTCTGACCTAAGAAGCTTTTCTGTAACAATTTTCTAAATGTTGCTATTTTCCAGAAGGCTAGAGCATAAATAAAGTTTAAAACAAAAATAAAACGGAGTTAAAATATCAGGTTCCCATTCTGATTTCTTTAGTATGTAATTTCCCAAAAATAAAAAAAGTGTGATTACCAGCCATGTGGCTTCAACTTAAATCTTACCTCAATCCATGAGCTACTCAGCATACTATGAAAATACTCTGGAAGAAGAAAAAGTACAATTCATTAGAACAGTGAAACAATACTAAAACAAATAAATCAGCAACTAATAAAAAGTATACCTACCAAGTCTAGCACAAAGAACACACTTATGACAAGGAAATTCCTTTCCGTCCACTGATTTCATGGTCACATCACATAGAAATGAACTGAAAAAAAAATTTTTTTTTTAATTGAAGTGAGAGTGATTTCTTTACATATTTAGCAAATAGAAAATTTATTATAGGATTTGGCTTAAGTTGATTTTCTCTTAAAGAGAGCAGAGAACAAACAACTTGAGAGTAAACATACAAATAAAATACTTCATCTCCTTCCACTTGAGGAAAGATAGTAAGGGCCTTACAATAAAGATAATATTTAAAAGGAATTGAATACAGATAAATATTCAAAAAAAGTCTTTCTTCTAATTTTCCTTTTGCATTACAGACCAGGTGTTAATAATATAATACTAAGTGACATCATAGTCAAAGGTCTTTAATTTACTTCTTTTTACAACCTATTCTTTGCTAAAGCACAAGTCTAGATATCTCCAGTTTCTTTCTCCAAAACTTTTCCCCACCTAAAACCAAAAATTTTTAATGACATATTTAGAATAGTATATTTATTACTGAAAAAGCTTATATTAAAGGAAATCATCATAATGATGAAGAGGCATAATTAGTTTGGTTTTGGGTTAACATCATTTCCTACATATTGAAAAATACAAAATTTGGGCAAGGAAAAATAAAAATTAAAAATTTTTTCATTAGGGGCGCCTGGGTGGCTCAGTCGTTGGGCATCTGCCTTCAGCTCACGTCATGATCCCAGGGTCCTGCGATCGAGTCCAATATCGGGCTCCCTGCTCAGCAGGAAGCCTGCCTCTTCCTCTCCCACTCCCCCTGCTTGTGTTCCTTCTCTAGCTATCTCTCTCTCTGTAAAATAAATAAAATCTTAAAAAAAAAAATTTATTTCATTAGAAAATAATTTATTTTTTTATTCTTATGTTAATCCCCATACATTATATCATTAGTTTTAGATGTAGTGTTCCATGATTCATTGTTTGTGCATAACACCCAGTGCTCCATGCAGAACGTACCCTCTTTAATACCCATCACCAGGCTAACCCATCCTCCCACCCCCCTCCCCTCTAGAACCCTCAGTTTGTTTTTCAGAGTCCATCGTCTCTCATGGTTCGTCTACCCCTCCGATTTCCCCCGCTTCATTCTTCCCCTCCTGCTACCTTCTTCTTCTTTTTTTTTTTCTTAACATATATTGCATTATTTGTTTCAGAGGTACAGATCTGAGATTCAACAGTCTTGCACAATTCACAGCACTTACCAGAGCACATACCCTCCCCAGTGTCTATCACCCAGTCATCCCATCCCTCCCACCCCACCCCCCACTCCAGCAACCCTCAGTTTCTTTCCTGCGATTAAGAATTCCTCGTATCAGTGAGATCATATGATACATGTCTTTCTCTGTTTGACTTATTTCGCTCAACATAATACCCTCCAGATCTATCCACGTCGTTGCAAATGGCAAGATCTTGTTCCTTTTGATGGCTGTATAATATTCCATTGTATATATATACCACCTCTTCTTTATCCATTCATCTGTCGATGGACATCTTGGCTCTTTCCACAGTTTGGCTATTGTGCACATTGCTGCTATAAACATCAGGGTGCACGTACCCTTTTGGATCCCTACTTTTGTATCTTTGGGGTAAATACCCAGTAGTGCCATTGCTGGATCATATGGTAGCTCTATTTTCAACTTTTTGAGGAACCTCCATACTGTTTTCCAGAGTGGCTGCACCAGCTTGCAATCCCACCAACAGTATAGGAGGGTTCCCCTTTCTCCGCATCCCCGCCAACACCTGTCATTTCCTGACTTGTTAATTTTAGCCATTCTGACTGGTGTGAGGTGGTATGTCATTGAGGTTTTGATTTGGATTTCCCTGATGCCGAGCAATACTGAGCACTTTTTCAAGTGTCTGTTGGCCATTTGGATGTCTTTGGAAAAATGTCTGTTCATGTCTTCTGCCCATTTCTTGATTGGATTCTTTGTTCTTTGGGTGTTGAGTTTGATGAGTTCTTTATAGATTTTGGATACTAGCCCTTTATGTGATACGTCATTTGCAAATATCTTCTCCCATTCTGTCGGTTGTCTTTTGGTTTTGTTGACTGTTTCCTTTGCTTTGCAAAAGTTTTTATCTTGATGAAGTCCCAATAGTTCATTTTTGTCCTTGCTTCCCTTGCCTTTGGCCATGTTTCTAGGAAGAAGTTGCTTTGGCTGAGGTCGAAGAGGTTGCTGCCTGTGTTCTCCTTTAGGATTTTGATGCACTCCTGTCTCACATTGAGGTCTTTCAACCATTTGGAGTCTATTTTTGTGTGTGGTGTAAGGAAATGGTCCAGTTTCATTCTTCTGAATGTGGCTATCCAATTTTCCCAACACCATTTGTTGAAGAGACTGTCTTTGTTCAATTGGTCATTCTTTCCTGCTTTGTCAAAGATGAGTTGACCATAGAGTTGAGGGTCCGTTTCTGGGCTCTCTATTGTGTTCCATTGATCTATGTGTCTGTTTTTGTGCCGGTACCATACTGTCTTGATGATGACAGCTTTGTAATAGAGCTGGAAGTCCGGAACTGTGATGCCGCCACCTTAGCTTTTCTTTTTCAACATTCTTCTGGCTATGCAGGGTCTTTTCTGGTTCCATACAAATTTTAGGATGATTTGTTCCATTTCTTTGAAAACAGTGGGTGGTATTTTGATGGGGATTGCATTGAATGTGTAGACTGCTCTAGGTAGCATTGACATCTTCACAATATTTGTTCTTCCAATCCATGAGCATGGAACGTTTTTCCATTTCTTTGTGTCTTCCTCAATTTCTTTCATGAGTATTTTATAGTTTTCTGAGTACAGATCCTTTGTCTCTTTGGTTAGATTTAGTCCTAGGTATGTTATGGTTTTGGGTGCAATTGTAAATGGGATCGACTTCTTAATTTCTCTTTCTTCTGTCCTGTTGTTGGTGTATAGGAATGCCACTGATTTCTGTACATTGATTTTATATCCTGCCACTTTACTGAATTCCTGTATGAGTTCTAGCAGTTATGGAGTGGCGTCTTTGGGGTTTTCACATAAAGTATCATATCATCTGCAAAGAGTGAGAGTTTGACTTCTTCTCTGCCGATTTGGATGCCTTCTCTTTCTTTTTGTTGTCTGATTGCTGTGGCTAGAACTTCCAATACTATGTTGAATAGCAGTGGTGATAGTGGACATCCCTACCGCATTCCTGACCTTAGGGGGAAAGCTCTCAGTTTTTCCCCATTGAGAATGATATTCGCTGTAGGTTTTTCATAGATGGCTTTTATGATATTGAGGTATGTACGCTCTATGCCTATACTCTGAAGAGTTTTGATCAAGAAAGGATGCTGTACTTTGTCAAAAGCTTTTTCTGCATGTATTGAGAGGATCATATGGTTCTTGTTCTTTCTTTTGTTAATGTATTGTATCACATTGATTGATTTGCGGATGTTGAACCAACCTTGCAGCCCAGGGATAAATCCCACTTGGTTGTGGTGAATAATCCTTTTAATGTACTGTTGGATCCTATTGGTGAGTATTTTGGTGAGAATTTTTGCATCCATGTTCATCGGGGATATTGGTCTGTAATTCTCCTTTTGGATGGGGTCTTTGTCTGGTTTTGGGATCAAGGTAACGGTGGCCTCATAAAATGAGTTTGGAAGTTTTCCTTCCATTTCTATTTTTTGGAACAGTTTCAGAAGAATAGGTATTAATTCTTCTTGAAATGTTTGGTAGAATTCCCCTGGGAAGCCATCTGGCCCTGGGCTTTTGTTTGTTGGGAGATTTTTGATGACTGCTTCAATTTCCTTAGTGGTTATAGGTCTGTTCAGGTTTTCTATTTCTTCCTGGTTCAGTTTTGGTAGTTGATACATCTCTAGGAATACATCCATCTCTTCCAGGTTATCTAATTTGCTGGCATAGAGTTGCTCATAATATGTTCTTATAATTGTTTGTATTTCTTTGGTGTTGGTTGTGATCTCTCCTCTTTCATTCATGATTTTGTTGATTTGGGTCATTTCTCTTTTCTTTTTGATAAGTCTGGCCAGGGGTTTATCAATCTTGTTAATTCTTTCAAAGAACCAGCTCCTAGTTTCGTTGATCTGTTCTACTGTTCTTTCGGTTTCTATTTCACTGATTTCTGCTCTGATCTTTATGGTTTCTCTTCTCCTGCTGGGTTTAGGCTTTATTTGCTGTTCTTTCTCCAGCTCCTTTAGGTGGAGGGTTAGGTTGTGTACTTGAGACCTTTCTTGTTTCTTGAGGAAGGCTTGTATTGCTATATACTTTCCTCTTAGGACTGCCTTTGCTGCATCCCAAAGATTTTGAATAGTTGTGTTTTCATTTTCATTGGTTTCCATGTATTTTTTTAATTCTTCTTTAATTTCCTGGTTGACCCATTCATTCTTCAGTAGGATGCTCTTTAGCCTCCATGTTTTTGAGTTCTTTCCGACTTTCCTCTTGTGACTGAGTTCTAGTTTCAAAGCATTGTGGTCTGAAAATAGGCAGGGAATGATCCCAATCTTTTGGTACCGGTTGAGACCTGATTTATGACCTAGGATGTGATCGATTCTGGAAAATGTTCCATGGGCACTAAAGAAGAATGTGTATTCCGTTGCTTTGGGATGGAATGTTCTGAATATGTCTGTGAAGTCCATTTGGTCCAGTGTGTCATTTAAAGTCTTTCTTTCTTTGTTGATCTTTTGCTTAGACGATCTGTCCATTTCAGTGAGGGGGGTGTTAAAGTCCCCCACTAGTATTGTATTGTTGTTGATGTGTTTCTTTGCTTTTGTTATTAATTGGCTTATATAATTGGCAGCTCCCATGTTAGGGGCATAGATATTTACAATTGTTAGATCTTCTTGTTGGATAGACCCTTTAAGTAGGATATAGTGTCCTTCCTCATCTCTTATTACAGTCTTTGGTTTAAAATCTAATTTGTCTGATATAAGGACTGCCGGCCCAGCTTTCTTTTGGTGTCCATTAGCATGGTCAATGGTTTTCCACCCCCTCACTTTCAATCTGGGGGTGTCTTTGGGTCTAAAATGAGTCTCTTGCAGACAGCATATCGATGGGTCTTGTTTTTTAATCCAGTCTGATAGCCTGTGTCTTTTGATTGGGGCATTGAGTCCATTTACATTCAGGGTAACTATTGAAAGATAGGAATTTAGTGCCATTGTATTGGCTGTTAGGTGACTGTTACCGTATATTGTCTGTGTTCCTTTCTGGTCTATGTTGCTTTTAGGGTCTCTCTTTGCTTAGAGGACCCCTTTCAAGATTTCTTGTACGGCTGGTTTTGTGTTCGCAAATTCCTTTAGTTTTTGTTTGTCCTGGAAGCTTTTTATCTCTCCTTCAATTTTCAATGACAGCCTAGCTGCATGTAGTATTCTTGGTTGCATATTTTTCTCATTTAGTGCTCTGAATATATCCTGCCAGTCCTTTCTGGCCTGCCAGGTCTCTGTGGATAGGTCTGTTGCCAATCTAATGTTTCTACCATTGTAGGTTACAGATCTCTTCTCCCGAGCTGCTTTCAGGATTTTCTCTTTATCTCTGAGACTCGTAAATTTTACTATTAGATGTCGGGGTGTTGACTTATTTTTATTGATTTTGAGAGGGGTTCTCTGTGCTTCCTGGATTTTGATGTCTGTTTCCTTCCCCAAATTAGGGAAGTTCTCTGCTATAATTTGCTCCATTATACCTTCTGCCCCTCTCTCTCTTTCTTCTTCTTCTGGGATCCCAATTATTCTAATGTTGTTTCGTCTTATGGTATCGTTTATCTCTCGAATTCTCCCCTCCTGATCCAGTAGTTGTTTCTCTCTCTTTTTCTCAGCTTCTTTATTTTCCATCATTTGGTCTTCTATATCACTGATTCTCTCTTCTGCCTCATTTATCCTAGCAGTTAGCGCCCCCATTTTTGATTGCACCTCATTAATAGCCTTTTTGATTTCTACTTGGTTAGATTTTAGTTCTTTTACTTCTCCAGAAAAGGTTTCTCTAATAACTTCCATATTTTTTTCAAGCCCAGCTAGTATCTTTAAAATGATCATTCTGAACTCTAGATCTGACATCGTACTAATGTCCGTATTGAGTAGGTCCCTGGCAGTCGGTACTACCTCTTGGTTCTTTTTGTTGAGGTGATTTTTTCCATCTTGTCATTTTGTGCAGAGGAGAATAGATTAATGAGAGAACAAAATGCTAGCAGAGTAACGTCCCCAGAAAATATACTCTAAACAAATCAGAAAAGACCTGAAGCGGTGGAAAAAGAAACGGAAAGAGAAAAAAGAAACAGAAAAAAAAGAAAAAGAAAAAGATAAAGATAAAAACAAACAAAACAAAACAACAACAACAACAAAAAACCAGAATGTGATCAAATATGATCAGGCTGGTATATAGATCAGTGCCACACACTAGATTTGGGGTGTATTTTGGTCTTTTAGAAGAAAGTGCCTCCCAAAATTTTAAAGAAGGAAAAACTTATATATGTACAAAAATAAGGGTTGATATGATGAAGGGATGGAATATGATTGTAAAGATGGAAATTATAAAAAAAATTTTATAAAAGGAATTGATAAGAAGTTGTTTGAAAAAAGAAAGAAGAGGATTTAAAAAAAGAAAAAAGAAAAAAAAAAGGGAGAGAATGTGATCAGGCAGGGGAGTAGAAAAAACCATATACTAGAGATTTAGGGTATATTTTAATCTGTTAGAAGAAACTATCTCAAAATTTTAAAGAGAGAACAACTTATATATATATGCCAAAAATACGGGTAACTACTATGAAGGGATAGAATATGACTCTAAAAATGAAAAATAAAAATGTTTTTTAAAAAAAGGGACTGATAAGATGTTGGTTGAAAAAGAGAAAAATAAATTCAAAAGAAAAAAAGACAGTTAAAAAAAATTAACTTTGAAAGACTAAAGAATCATGGTAAAAAAAGCCACAAACTCTATGTGCAGTACTCCCCCAGCGCTGGAGTTCTGCCGTTCTCATTGATCGGTAAACTTGGTCTTGGCTGGCTGTTCTCGCTGATCTTCTGGGGGAGGGGCCTGTTGCAGTGGTTTCCAAATGTCTTTGCCGGAGGCGGAATTGCCCCGCCCTTGCCCCCTCCCAGCTAAGTAATCTGCTCAGGTTTGCTCTCCGGAGCTTTTGTTCCCTGCGAGCTTTCCGTACAGCTTTGGAGGCGGAGAGTGAAAATGGCAGCCTCCCAATCTCTGCCCCGGAGGAGCCGAGAACTCGGGCCCTGCTCCTCAGTGAGCCCCCAGAGAAAAGCCGTCAGTCACTCCCATCTCTCCGGTCTCTGGCCGCACTCCGTGCTCACCTGGCCTGTGACCACGCGTTTCTATCTCTGGCACCCGACCCCGGGTGGAGTCTCCAAACCCAGCAGATCCCTGCAGTGCACTCCCGCGCGGCTCCTCCTGGGGGAGGAAGGTGAGTCTCCCCGGATCTGCCGCTTGTTGGGTCCCTGCTGGAGGAGCAGGGGCCCGACTGTGCCGCGGATCACGGTTTATGGCAACCCCGAGCTGAGAGCCCGCGCCTGGGCTCCGCCTCTGCAGCCGGCTTCCCTGCTCCGTTACCTGGGAGCTCTGCCACACTCAGGCAACCCCGGTCTTTCTGTGACCCTGAGGGTCCTGAGACCACACTGTCCCGGAGGTTTCCACCCCCTGCTTAGCCACCAGAGTGACGTCCCTCAGCAGAGCAGACTTTTAGAAGTTCCGATTTTGTGCTCCATGGCTCTATCATTTGCCAGAAGCGGCCGACGGAGGCCCCTCCCCTGCCGTCTATCCTCCCGAATATCGCCTCGGATTCACTTCTCCGCACGTCCTACCTTCCAGAAAGTGGTCGCTTTTCTGATGAGAGAGTTGTTGCTATTCTTTTCTTCGATCTCCTGTTGAGTTTGTAGGTGTTCAGAATGGTTTGATCCCTATCCAGCTAAATTCCTGAGAGGAGACGAGATTCAGGTCTCCTACTCCTCTGCCATCTTGCTCCGCCCCCTCATTAGAAAATAATTTAAAAACGAACTGTTTCAATGTCTCATTGAGCAGTTAATATTTCATCCATTTACCTCAACATCTCTCCAACATTTCTAGAAATGATGACTAGTAAAGATAAAAGGGTATCAATTCATATATTTTGCTTCATATGTCAGTAAGAAGAGCTCTGTTTTCACACTTAGGTCTCAAAATCTAGAGATGAGAAGTTTAGCTTCATTTCTAACTTACCATTTTTTCTGATTTAGTTTTGATTTAGTACCAGGTTTCTTCTCAATAACATTAATTTTTCCATTTTCAAATTTGACTCCATCTAACCTACAAAGAATAGATAAAAATTAGCAGTTGATGGACCAAAACAAACAACAGAAATCCAACAAATTACCTTACATCTGAACATAATTATATAATTTATATCGCCTAGGAAAGTATCTCAACAAACTCTACTCTGTGTTAAAGGAGTACCATATATTCTCCTTCAATTTTACTTCAAAGTACAGTTGATCCTTGAACAGTGCAGGAGTTAGAGACACCACTACGCCCTGGCCACCCCCCCAGAGTTGAAATCTGCATATAATTTTGACTCCCCCAAAACTTAACTAATACCCCACTGTTGACTGGAAGCCTTCCCAATAACATAAAATAGTAGATCTGTATGCTTACACTTTGTATGTTATATGCATTATATATTGTGTTTTTACAATAAAAGAAACTAAAGAAAATGTTATTAAAATCATAAAGAAAAGAAAATACTTTTACAGTACTGTACTGAATTTATCACAAAACAATCTTAATACAAGTGAATCTGCACAGTTCAAATCCATGTTTTTCAAGGGTCAACTGCACATTAAATATAATTACTGACAAAAAACATATCAAAGCCATAGCACAAAGCCCCTCAGTGTTTTTAATAGGAAACCTGATACATGCTCCTCCTCTGCTCCTAACCCACATATTAGGTTATACCGCCACAAGCAACATACATACCTTAAAAAAAGAGAGAATTCCAAAGATTCTGGTTTATATGACAAATCTGTCTTAGGCACTTTACACATGCTATATGGCAGAACTACACCAACAATCTGAGATCACTATTATCCCTCCCTTTTATATACTGAGAAACTGAAGCTCAAAGAAACTTAAGAAATCTGCCCCAGCTAGTCATTGTAGAGCTAAGAGGCATAGGTCTAACTTCAAAGACAGTACTCTTTCCAGTATACCACACTGCCTACCACTCCAGATCCCTGTTACACAAACACCATGGAGAGTTCAAACCCACTAACAGCCTCCAGTTTTAATCCAGGGAGTCCTACAGAGATAGTTTTAGCAGAAATTGGAGAAAAAACATATCCAAAAAGGAAGGAGTTGAGGGAGGGGAGAAGAGGATTAGCAAAGAAAAAGAGAAAAATTTTTAAAAGGACATAATGAGGTTCAAGAATAGATATTAAGGAGGAGCCATACCTACTACTCAAATTACTGAAACCAAATTTCTTTGCAACATTTTGCAACATTCTTACAGGATCATCTTCCCCAATACTTTTCCTTTTATTGGAAGATTTTGGTTTGCTTTTCTGCTTTTCATTAACTGTTTGAGCTTGATTACTTCTGTAAACTTCCAATGCTGACTTCTGATTATCTTCATGGCAATTCATTTTATTTGAATGAGAATTCACAGTGCCCTGATATTCTTCTGGCTTTTTGTTAAAGTTTATTCTTGGTGTGAAGCCATGAATTAAAAAATCACAAGTATCTGTGTATATAAATTGTAAAAGGTACTCAAACAAGTCAGGATGAACCTTCTCTACCACAAAGAGATGGCATCCTGCAGAATCTTCATCTTTCCGGTAAACATCTGTAAAGTCTAAAGAGGTCCCATCTGAAAGAAACAATTTCTGAAAAAAGTCAGAATGCACTGCCAAAATATATTTATGTGCAGGGAAAATTCTATTGCCAACTTGAAATGTCACATCATGTATATTGTCCGTTTCATCTGTTTCCCTTAAGAGTTTGCCAAACTCTTCAAAAAAGGATGATGACGATACAGCTGGAATTTCATAAAGGCTAGAAATGAAACAAAAATCATTTTTACTTTCATGAAAAAAAAAGCATCCCTAGTCAATTCTCCTTTTAAAGTACAATTTCTTTTTTAGTTATTAAACTTATTAGATTTTAAAACCTGGCGTTTCCTAAAATATAAGAATATTGCAAAGTCTTAGATACGGTATCATACTTCAAAATGTTTTTATTCCTTTTTATATTTTTCTCCTAAACTAAAATGACAAGATTTAAGTTTTCCTTTGAAAGCAGTGTTTTTTATTTCTACAAGGAAACACTAGAATATAAATTCAAATGACCATTTCATAGAAATTTTTTAAATGACTAAACAGAAATGACTATAAAACTAAAAACATCCAAAAAAAGAGTACAGTTCTCAACCTTTTTGTATCCTTTTATTTTATCCTTTATCCTTTTACTTTAAGTGAAGAAAACCAAATATACAAAGAACTTCCAAACCAAATATACTTCAGGTCAAATACCAGAATAGGTTAGAAACTCAGGAAGTAAAGATAAAGATAAATACAAATACAGACATACAATCAGTCCGTAACACTGGTTCTTTCAGTACTCTTAGATGGTTATCACACCTTCCCAATCCACATTTCACCCTTCCAGGTACCGAAAACAATCCTCCTAGTTTGCCCTGGATTGAGAGCCTTCCCAGCAGATGAGAGTTTGGGTGCTAAATATGGGACAGACCTAGGCAAACCAGTAGGGATGGTCAGCCTACTTCTGGGACTTCTTTCTAATAGAACCCATGATATTTATCTTAACCTGTCATCTCTCTACTAATGTGACTTAGAGAAGATTGGCACTGAGATTCACACTACCCTACAGATCACTCTATACTATCTCTTCTTTTGTTAATTTCAAGTGTTAGAAGTTTTTGCAAACTATTTAATATTTATATTTCTCAGAATCTGAGAACCTAGAGTACATCATAAAGTACTAAGATATAAATTTTGTGCATATATATCTTCAATGTTTTCAATAAATATCAGTTTACAAACTAAGAGAAACACTTATTATTCCCACTATAACAAATTCCACCTTTGAGTTATCCAGGTAACATTATTTTATGTCTAAAGCCTCTACAAGTCTTGGCAAAAGCATTTCAATTAAATTTGCTCCAGAAGCTACTGAAAACAAAAGAAAGCCCAGTGATTATTCCTTCCAAAAATGAAATTTAATATACACAAGTGTACCTTGTTTTAGGATCTGACTGCAGGATTGCAAAGTTGCATCCACTTGGATCTGTGCTGACACTAACAGCTCTATGGGCAAAAGTAAGTTTCTCAAGTCGAATTCTTTCATATACACTATTTATATCAGAGACACAAGACACATCTGATGAGGAATTATGAAGATTTGATAAAATCTCTGCTAAAAAGAAAAATAAACTTCCATTAATGGAGGCTTTACTGAAACTCTTAAAATGGTTTAGTAGTAAAGAAAATAGAAAAACAATTAAAACACGGAAATATCTTTCATATATAAGTCCTTTTGAAGAACTATATCCTCTCTCTCTTCAACATATTTTGCACCCTATGTACAGGTATTTATTATACAGGAAATTTTGGTTAGTCAATTCTCAATTATCCATGATTTTATCCCTTTCAACAAACCATCTTCCACACTGCAACCAAAGTTCTTTCTAAAAAGCAAATCAGTGTTATACTGGCTTCTAAAATTCCTCAGCTTGCATTAAAAATATGTAAATTTGGGCATTTTCATAATTTGCATGTTCATTTGTTTCCAAATATCTGAGTGACCACACTGTCCTACTGTGATACAGTGATCATCAGTCTGTCCCTAATGATACAGTAGTGAACAAGACAGGCATGTCCCTACCATCTCGGAGTACACAATCTAGCAGAGAAGACAGACATTTAAACAAATGATTATATCATTACAAGTTGGATTAAGGCTATGAAACAAAAGTATGAAATTTGCATGCAAAGAAATGATTGTGGCTGCAACAGGAAGAATGTTGAAAGTAATTAAAAATAAAGACAAAGAGCTCATTTAGGAAACTTTAATAAGAGTCCAAAAAAAGAATAAATAATATACACTGAAGTTGTAGCAATAAAAGTGGAGAAAAGTGGAAAGATTTCAGAAATATCGGGAGATAGAAGTGACAAAACTTGGTGACTGATCAGCTGTAGGGGTGGGGGGATGTGAGGTGTCAAAGGTAACCATTTACTTAGATAGGAAACATTAAAAAGCAAATGTGGGAGCATGAGATCATGAATTCAGTTTTAGACCACTAAATATGATTAAGATACTATTCCAAAACTTCCAACATTTACAAGTCAAACCTGCATTTTGTTTACTCTCTAAAATTCACTGTATTTCAGTCTTATGGGGCTTCACTAATCTTCCCCCAAACACTCAGTTATTGCAATTTCTACACTCTCAAAAAACCTAACATATGCATATTAGTATTTGTAAACTGTAAATAGTTATGTATATGTCTATTGTCCCTACAAACTTACGAATGTCTGAAAACGGGCCTATCTTACATATATGTTGCTATCAATAAAGCGTAGCCCTATTATCTGACACCTAGTAAATCTACTTTAAATGTTTACACAACTTGCATAATCTAGAAGAAAGAAAAAATACAACAAATCATTAATCACTTCACTGTGGCTTTATGATTTTGAAGAATATGTTTATAATTTTCTGAATAATTATAAATGTTCCTTATATATGTCTTAGCATACAATAACTGATTTATTCATTTAACAGATGACTTAATGAGGGACTACTATGTGTCAGGAAATATACTGAATGCTAAGGATACAGTGAAACAGTCAAGGTCCTTGCCATCTTAGAGTCCGATAGGAGATAAGCATTAGAAAAATTAATCACAAAGATAAATCCATAAAAACAAGCAAAAATGACTTGCATCATGAAAATACAAAGGGAATATGAAAAGTGAAACAGGGTACTTCAATTTAGATTGAGGGATCTGTGAAAATATCTCTGATGAAGTATAAATAAAGCTCAGATGTGAAAAATTAGGAAAAGCCCTGGGACTACTAAACAAAATTGAAAACCTGAAGGTCAATGTGACTGGAGAGTGGTAAATGAAAGGGAGTTCAGAGACACAGACAAGGGTCAGAGCAGGAGCTTTCAGGACAATGTTCAGGAAGTGAGGAAACCATTAAAGAGTTTTAAACACAGGAATATTAGAATCTGATCTGAAAAGATCATTCTGATAATCCATTAAGAACAGATAAGAAGAAGTAAGAGTACAAATAAGGAAAACCTATTTTTTGCGGTAGTCCATGTGAGTAGGGCTAGGGTGGGACCAATGAACTATGAATAGGTAAATGAATTCTAGTTTTTCCAGAAGAAAAATCAACAGATAATAATTATGGATGAAAGAAAAAAGTTGGTAACCTAAGTTAAAAAACAATTCAAGTAATTCAAAAATGTATAAATTTATAATCAGATAAAATTAAGAATGAACTATATAATGAATAACTTCTATTTTCAATGGTGGCACCTTAATTAAAGCTATCCTTTATATTCATCAAGTAATGAAATAAAACATCTCTATTTAGCAACCGCTTAATTCAACTACTTTTATTTTTTAAAATTCTCATTAATATAAAAACTTCATTCTTCCCGTAATTTCCCTTTAAGCCATGAAATGTACCTTTTAAAACTTTAATTTTAAACATACAAGTGGCGGGAAAATATATATATATAGTATAAGCCACTCAATTCTCAATTTAGGGAAGAAGAGAAAAAATAGAGCTTGGAAGATGGTTTAAAAGCATCTGGGAAGTTTTTCTTTAAACTTTATACTTCCCTGGCCCTAGAGCCAAGTAGTCATCTACTATTACTGATAGGAATGCACCATGACCTCAGGATATACTGAGACAGATAAATGTTTGAAAACCAAACTTAAGTGAATTGAAATCACTGTTTACCCGCGCACACACGCAAACCAAAATCAAAATAGGAGACTTAAGGGTAAAAACCTACCAACACTTGTCAAACCTAATGAGAAACACTTGTGAAATTAAAGGTTAACTGAAAAGTACTTTATGCACTATTCACATATATGAACTCACCTTTCTTTTCAGAATTCTTTTTTTTTTCTTCAAACCATTTCCCTCTAAATCCTTCCCCATCTTGTGTGACAAATAAAATGTCTTTTCTATTTAAAGCAATGTCAGAAATGAAGACCTGGCGTGGATAGGCCCATCGACACTGCTTCACAGAACTGCTGACTGATCTCCAACAAAATACCTAAAATAAGCCCAAATTACATTAGAATATATATTCCCATACATCATCTGAACAACCAAAAAGGGAAATTGCAAGATAATATCTCTAAAACAAAAGCTCTGATTAATGTTTCCATGTTCATTCTTTCACAGGAAAAGATACTATAAAAATCAATTTATTTTTAAAGAACTGTATCTTTCATTAAAAGTACATCAAGCAAATATGAAGCATTAAATATATTTCAAAGACATTCCTCTTAAGAAGTAATATTCAATATTACTTGTTTTTCTCAAATCTATCTGCTACAATGCTAAAGGAAAACAAAAATATGAAAGCTAAAACTTAGATATCAGACTTGTAATACCATCTGTTTGCAAGAAGAATGAAAAATCACCCTATTGAAAATCCAAACTTTAACTCTCAAGAAAAAAAAAAGAGATGTATGAATAACCCAATTATATAACTAAAACAAAATCTTACAGACAGAAAAATCTTAATAGAGTTCAATGGCTTCCAAGTGCTTCTGCAAACCTTAGAATTCCTGAGAAATGACTTAGAACCTGCTGCTCAGGGATGGAGAGAATGAGAGGTATGGTGTTGAGTTTCCCAATCCAGTTTTATCCAGAACAGTAACTCTTGTCTGCTTCATATATTTGCATTCCAAGAAAGATTTCATTTGAAAAATTAACACTGATGATTTTTAAAAGTTCAATTCCCCTCATATTTAAGAAAACTAAAACACAAAATGGTATCTGCCAAGATCACTCAAAAGTTACATAAAAAAAAAAAAAAAGACTATACTGATTGATTCCTTCAGAGACTGGTTTTCATAGTAAGATTCTAATTTTCCAGAAAGTAATGATCCAGAGGTATACACTAGATCCATATTAATATAAATGAAACACATCCTAGAGTCAAATGTTTTTTATACTATTTTATGTAATCCCATGCCACTGCTTCCTTCCATTAGTACAAAATTAGAGTTCTAATTCTAATATAGTTCCCCATATTAAAATGATTGACTACAGATTTATACCTGTTAAGTACCAGTAGGTGGAGCTTTATGATTAATTCTTCAATTTCCAAAATGTCAAATTTTATAGCACTTTATAAACCTCAGAAAACAATCTCGTTGTATGTTCCTATTTGACAAGCAAAAAGCAGAAGGCAATCTGTGTTTTTCTAGCTACAGTGTAAAACTCTTTGTGTTACTAAGTTATATTTTTAATTTAACAATTTCATTAGAGAAATGTACTGATATATTTGCATAGGGAACAAAATTGAACTCTACTTAAATGGAAAGAGATTAGAGATTTTTCCTACAGTGATCTAGGAATGCAGCTATAGTCTCTAAAAATACACATTATGTCTACATTTGTTTAAAACTAAATCTGGGAAAAATTTTCTAATTACGCAACAAATTTTTAATATCGCCTGTTTAGCTTTTTATTTTTTTAAGTAGCAGTTATATAAAATATCTCCTATCTATGCAATTCGATATCTTCATCAGTACTCAGTATACATATCAAATAATATATCAAAATCCCTTATTTCCATTTTAAGCACAGTAAATGAAATTTTAAGCTACAGTTTAACAAAGCTGTACTGTGCAACATTAGTTAAATGTCATCAAACTTTCTTTGAAATACCAGCTCCATACTAATTAGTACTGGATGTCAAAAATAAGTAGAGAAACAAAGTCAATAGGAATCATTATCATAGTAATACATGTTCACATTATCAGGTCCCTTATAGCTATCAACTCACAACAAAATTACTTTAATATACTTCTACATAAATATACACTCACCCTTCCAGCTCCATCCATTGCAAGAATGCAAATTTTTTGACCTCCATTTTCTTTCAAATTTTCAGGATCAACCTTGTATTCCATACGCCCCCCAGAAACAAGAACTTTTTTCAAGTTTAGTTGTCTAGGTCAAAAAGAAAATTCTTCATTAATATGTTTTCTAAAATACACATGCTCAATTTTAAAGAAATTACTAATCAAACAATAATCTAGGGTGATATATGTGAAAGGTGAAGTAAGACGATTTGGCCTTTGATAACCTTAGTCCCTCCTTTCTGTAAGTTTCCCTTATATAATGGCTGTTTCTTTTTATAGCAAGTCCTTCCCTCCCAAATGCCACTACCCATACATATACACACTTGCGACACCTAAAGCCCCACTTAAGAATGCACACGTTTACTCTACTTTTGACTTTCCCTTTCAGTTTTAAATTTTCTCTGCCCAGTTTTCTCCATCTGACACTCCAGAGCATAGCATAAAGCTGATACTCAGTTTTGCTGGAAGAATTGAATTATTATTAAGGTTGTATTTCTTTACAAAAATACACATACTTAGAAGCCATCTTCTTGCACTGATAGTCTGCAAGTAAGTAAATATCTCCCCTTGTGGTAACACAGACTGTGGCCCCATCACTTGCAGCAACCAAAGACAAAGTGATATCCTTATGATGAAGGGCAGAGACTTGACGAGGAGCAGTTACATACTTTTCTCCATTGGGATCTGGCAAATAACCTAAAAAAATTACACAAATAAATCACAAAATATCCATCTTAAAAATTCAATTTATTTTTCAGATATTGTCATCAAGATTTCTTACCCAGTTGTCCACCATTTAGCCCCATAGTGTAAACAGCTTCTCTAGTCCACAGCACCGTATGAAACCTGCCTGCTGCTACTCCAATGATTGTCCTTCCTTTCAGATATTTTGCCTGCATCTATTCAAAAAGACAAGCAAGACAGTTTATTATATTATTAAGAACTTGTACAATTTTTAAAAGATCCAGTAGACCAGAGTAGCAAATATATCACATACTAACTACCAGTAAGGGCAGAATTCACTAATAGATCTTAGCACTAACACTGAGAATCCAACTCTTCTCAGAACACAAGATACTTTGATGTAGCCACTTTAAATCAGCAGATTTAACATATAAAAAATTGACCTGATAGAAAAACCAAATCATCCAACCTGTCAACAAGCAATATGTAAAGCCCGGCATTCTCATTCTATCAGAAAATACAGTACTTTTAAATTTGACATATTCAGGGTCTCTCAACAGTGGCACTATTGACATTTTCAGCCAGATGACTCCTATTGATATAACATATCACACTGATTCTTGTAGTAATATTGAACCACCCTTGCACCCCAGGAATAGCCAAAGCAATCTCAAAAAAGAAAACCAAAACTGGAGTTATCATAATTCCAGATATCCTCATATTATAAAACAGTAATAATGAGAACAGTATGGTATTAGCACAAAAACAGATACATAGATCAATGGAACAGAACAGAAAATCCAGAAATAAACCCACAATTACATGGTTAATTAATCTTCAACAAAGGAGGAATGAATGTTTACAATGGGAAAAAGACAGTCTCTTCAATGAATGGTACTGGGAAAACTGGACAGCAACATACAAAAGAAAGAAACTGGACCACTTTCTCTCACCATACACAAAATAAATTCAAAATGGATTAAAGACCTAAATGTGAGACCTGAAACCACAAAGATCCTTGAAGAGAACACAGGCAGTAAAGTATCTGACACTGGCTGTAGCAACTTTTTTCTCGATATGTTTCCTGAGGCAAGGGAAACAAAAGCAGAAATAAACCACATCAAAACAAAAAGTTTCTACACAGCGAAGGAAACAATTAACAAAACTAAAGGGCAACCTATGGAATGGAAGAAGATATTTGCAAATGACATATCCAATAAAGGTGTAGTATCCAAAATATATAAAGACCTCATACAACTTAATACCCAAAAAACAAATAATCCAATTAAAAAATGGGCAGAAGACATGAACAGACATATCTCCAAAGAAGACATACAGATGGCCAAGAGACACATAAAAAGATGTTCATCATCAGGGAAATACAAATCAAAACTATAATAAGATACCACCTCACACCTGACAGAATGGCTAAAATAAAAAACACAACAAGTGCGGGCAAAGATGTGGAGAAAGGGGAACCCTCCTGCACTGCTGGCAGGAATGCAAACTATTGTAGCTACTGTGGAAAACAGTGTTGAGGTTCCTCAAAAAATTAAAAATAGAACTAGCCTATGAGCTAGGAATTATACTACTGGGTATTTACCCAGAAAACACAAAAACACTAATTTAAAGGTATACATGCACCCCTATGTTTATTGTAGCATTATTTACAATAACCAAACTATGGAAACAGCCAAGTGCCAATCAATAAATGAATGGATAAAGATGTGTGTACACACAAACACACACACACACACACACACACACACCCCAATGGAATATTATTCAGCCATAAAAAAGAATGAAATCTTGTCATTTGCAACAACATGGATGGAGCTAGAGAGTACAATGCCGAGGGAAAAAAAAAAAAGTCAGAGAAAGACAAATACCATATGATCTCACTCATATGTGGAATTTAATAAAAAAAAAGAGCAAAGGAAAAAAAGAGAGCGACAAAAACAAATCAAGAAAGAGACCCTTAACTGTAGAGAACAAACTAATGGTCACCACAGGGGAGGTAGGTTGGGGAATGAATGAAACAAGTGATGGGGATTAAAAAAATAAAAGAAAATGAAAAAAAAAGAAAGAAAAGAAAAAATACTGGACATATTCAGGGTCTCCCAACAGTGGCACTACTGACATTTTCAGCCAGATGAATCCTTGTTGTAGGGGACTACCCTGTAAACTGTAGTTTTAGCAGCATCCCTGGACTCTACCTACTAGATGTCAGTAGCACGATTTCCGCTCCCACCCCCAGTTGTGACAACTAAAAATGTCTCTGCACATTGCCAAATGGCTCCTGGGGATGCAAAAGTAACTGAGAATACTGAATATGTCCATATCAACCTAAAGCTCCAAGATAGCCACACAATAAGAATAAATACAGGAATAAAATCTATCATTTGTAAAGAAATCTATGATTAAATATCCACGAAGTCCACGTCTGTAGAAAATGGATCTTCCAACCAAAAAGTACCACAGATTGGAGATTACCTCTAACAACTTCTCAGTAATTCCTATTGATTCATTAGTCATCCAGAATGGAAAAGCATTAGATTTAAAAGTTTATTAATAAAAAATGTATATCTAGTAATAATCTTAAATCCAGGAGATTAAACCAGTAAAGAAACTTCACCTCTGAAATACAAAATTTTATGAGCTGAAAACTCATTTGTTATTGAGTGATGATTCTAGCAACATATTAATTTAGAGCACCAGTCCTAGTTCTTTGAACTAGGTCTGTGAAGTACCCTTGAGTAAAGAGTACCTTCTGGTAGTGGCTGTGCAAATGGGAGGGGGAAATTAGAATAAACAGTGGCTTTTGGGCCCATGTCCCCTGACATAAACTTGCCATGTATATTTTCGGTGCAGAGGAAGATTTTCCATGAGGCCAGCAAGCTTAGTGTTCTGGGTAACTCACTTCCATGGCCATTTTGCATTTATAACTTCATATTTTTTCTTAAGGAGGGACTCAAAATTATTTGTTTCAAACCGCAAAAATGTGGATCCCCCTCTGCTTATAAATACTTAAAAAGCTGAAACTAAAGCACTTTGGGGCCTAATTTCCTAAGTGCCTTCTCTTTTACTCCAAACAAATGCTAATTTGTACAATGCTTAATGTCTCCTGTGAAAAATAAAGTATATACCATCAAATATAAGTAAAATAAATTGCATATCAATACCTTCCATCTTTTTGTCCATACAGGTTTTATAGCAAATAGTCACCTTGTTTTAAAAAGGAAGCTTACCTGTCTGGGTACATTACAACTGGAAGGTGGAGGAATAATTCCTAATTGATGAAAAATATTCAGACCAAAAGTATAAACACATCCATCTTCAGTCAGTACAACAGTATGATCCTTAGCAGCTGCCACTTGGGAACAATTATGACCACTCAGTCCTTCCACAAGCCTAGGGATCTACAAAATAAAATTAACTTTAATATATTTTTTCTTTTTTTTTTTTCTTCTTAAAGAAAGGCAGACTACCACGTGCAGTGCCTCATCTGGATGTGTCTGGAGTCTTGGAAACTTGACTACCCTGCATTCTCCTACAAATGGACTTGAGAGCTTGTTTGGAGGTTCTCGCAGGGGAGCGCAGCTATTCGTATACCCCTGACCCAAGAATGGTCCTCCTCTATCAGGGACGGCCGTCCTCTTCAACGGAGCGCGCAGCTTCGGGAGGGACGC
The DNA here is from genome assembly GCF_011800145.1 of Mirounga leonina. Taxonomy (NCBI): domain Eukaryota; kingdom Metazoa; phylum Chordata; class Mammalia; order Carnivora; family Phocidae; genus Mirounga; species Mirounga leonina. The sequence continues at coordinate 41,277,227 of NW_023270807.1, forward strand.
ACATGGAGAGGTGAGGGAGGAAGGGGACACCTGCCTAGCCAGCCAGATCAGCTGAATCAACCCTGGCGATCAATGGAGTGACAGATGTCGCAACCAGATCACCCTCACATCCTATAATATATTAACCATTTATATAAAAATACAAATAGAGTCTGGTGATACTATATCCAAATGACATGACTAATAAATGGCTGATCTATCATGGGTAAACTCTACAATTTAGCAAGGGATAAGTGAGTTTAACAGGATATGGACATTAGTTTATGAGTAAAATACAAAACCCCAGTATGGACATTTCAGTAAAATAATTCAATCCAACAAGTGATTTTTGAGCCCTTATCATACACCAAGTGCAAATTTGGTTGGTATAAATAAAGGGAGCTCTTCAGCCAAAGTATTCACTGATGTATTGAAAAAAATAAATAAAAATACAGGAAAATACAGGTGTGAGGAGTAAATGAGTTGGTAAGTATAAAAAACAACAGTCTGACACTGCATAAAATGAAAATAATGTCTATAATCTCAAAGGGTTGCTGTGAGGCTTAAGTCAAGGTAATGATACTGCTTGAAAAGCATCACTGATGCCTAGAACATAATGAACCCATGAGAAATGGGTGTTGTCATAGCTGTCCCTTCTTTTTAAAGCACCCTTTAATAGATAAATATACCAGTAATCCTGTCAAAAAAAATTTACCTTAAAAAAAACCTACTGAGGCAACTTTACTGAATGCAATAATTATTAGGTTTCTTCCAATTAGCACTAAGTTTCAGTACCATAAGACTCAATTTTGTGATTATACAATGAAAATACGGGCTCAACTTTTTAAATTTTTTTTTAAGATTTATTTATTTAGAGAGAGCACACACACGCAAGAAGGGGGAGGGGCAGAGGGAAAGAATCTTCAAGCAGACTCCCCACTGAGTGCAGAGCCCTACACAGGGCTAAATCTCACAATCCGTGAGATCATGACCTGAGCTGAAACCAAGATTCAGAGGCTTAACTGACTGAGTCACTCAGGCGTCCCCTGGCTCAACTTTTAGACCACAAATACTTTGATGAGAAGTTAAAAAAAAAAAACAAAAAAACACCAGGGTTTTGCAATTAGTCTGACTTATGGGGCACCTGGGTGACTCAGTTAAGTGGCTGCCTTCAGCTCAGGTCATAATCTTGGGATCCTGGGATCAAGCCATGTTGAGCTCCCTGCATGGGGAGTCTGCTTCTCCCTCTCCCTCTGCCACTCCCCTTACTTGTGCTCACATGCGTTCTCTCTCTCCATCAAATAAATAAATCTTAAAAAAAAAAAAAACAATAGTCTGACTTTTAAAATTTCAACTATGGAAATATTTTAAGGCTTATTTATATGCTCTCCTGTCCCAGTATTTGCCAAATACAAAATATAATTTTCCTTTGATGCTTTAGAATTCGGTATATCTAAATCCTTTAATTTGAACATGATATACCAAGAAACTGATTTTTTTAAAAAGATTTATTTATTTATTTCAGAGAGAGGGAAAAAGAGAGTGTACAGGGAGTCTGCTTCCCCTCACCTACTGCCCCTGCTGAGCAGTGAGCCCATAACATGGCTCTATTCCCTGACCCGGAGAGCAGGACCTGAGCTGAAACCAAGAGTCAGAGGCTTAACTGACTAAGCCACCCAAGTGACCCAACTAATTTATTTAACTCTACTATCAATTGTTATATTACTCTCCGCTTACAGTAGATTAAAAATAATATTTTTTTAATTAACTGAAGTTTCCGTGTTATGGAAATTTTACTGAAGTTACCTAAAATGTGTAATGACATTTCAATTACCAAGCATGTCTGTTCATCTCCATGGCCTAAACGTCCTCCGGGACCATGACCACAGGTATAAACCTGCCCTTTCTGAGACAGAAACACTGAATGAAATTTACAAAGCACCACCTAAGAAAAAACAAAAGAATATTATTAAATTTCTCTGAATAAAATATCCTTTATTTTATAAAAAAAATAAATTACTGCTAACTATTTAAGCTGGATGATGGGTAAGTGGGGATTTATTTTATGTTCTAATTTGAACATGTTCTATAATAAAAATTAAAAATATATACGCTTTATTTTAAAACCATGTCTACAAACATTGACAAATGGGAATAAGAACAAAAAAGAAATTAGGAATATGTTACCCACAAAAGAGACTAAACAAAGGAAATGAAAATCTCAAATGTTCAACTACAAAAAGCAGTAGCCAGCTGTTTTCCAACTTTATAGAATCCCAAACAACAAGAACTGGGCAGTGCAACACGAAGCACAAATATTAACAAATACTGATATATGTTATTTAAGAAAATAATGGAAATGGCTTAAGTGTATTTTAAAAAAAAACAACATCCCCTATACAGGGATTGATGGCTAGATAATATGTCCTTTTAATATCTCTGATTTTGTCTAATATATCTCTAATATCATTACATGACTTTAAATAATTCTCTGTTTTCAAGTTTTACTCTCCTCCCATTTCCTTTTCTACCTGCCATCTTTCCAACACCCTCCATGCCCTCTTGACACAGAATTACATGTTCACAGACTCTTACCAAAAGATAAGGGTACTTAAATGACTGAACTTCATCAAAAAGAAGTAACAGAAAATCAACAGCAGTTTTAAATACAGGCATAGCTCAGAGATAATGTGGGTTTGGTTCTAGATCACTAAAATAGGGGAAATTTCCCAGTAAAGTGAGTCAAATAAATTTTTGGTTTCCAAGAGCATATAAAAGTTATGTTTAAATTATACTGTAGTCTGTTAAGTATGCAATAGCACTGTGTCTTTTAAAAAAAAATGATTTACATATCTTAATTTTTAAAATATTTTATTGCTAGAAAGTGCCAACCATCATCTGATCTTTCAGCAAGTCACAATCTTTTTGCTGGTTAATGGTCTTGCTTCAGTGTTGATGGCTGCTGACTGATCAGGGTGATGCTTGCAGAAAGTGAGGATGGCTATGGCAATTTCTTAGAACAAGTCAACAGTGAAGTTTGCCAAATCAACTGACTCGTCCTTTCATGAATGATTTCTCTGTAGCATGCAATGCTATTTGATAGCATTTTACCCACAGCAGAACCTCTTCAAAAACTGCAATCAATCCTCTCAAACCCTGCCACTGCTTTATCAACTAAGTTTATAAACTATTCTAAATCCTCTGTTGTCATTTGAACAGACTTCACAGCATGTTCACCAGGAGTAGATTCCATCTCAAGACACCATTCTCTTTGCTCATCCATGAAAAACAACTCCTCAGCCCATCAAGTTTGATCATGAGATGGTAGCAATTCAGGCCCACTTCAGGCTCCACTTCTAATTCTAGTTGCCCTGCTATTTCCACCACATCTGCACTCACTTTCCCCAATGAAGTCTTGAACCCCTCAAAATCATCCATGAAGGTTGGAATCCACTTTTTTAATTGTTTAAATTTTATTATGTTAATAACCATACATTGCATCATTAGTTTTTGATGGTACTGTTCCATGATTCATTGTTTGCATATAACACCCAGTGCTCCATTCAGTACGTGCCTCCTTAATACCCATCACTAGGCTAACCCATCCCCGCACACCCCTCCCCTCTACAACCCTAAGTTTGTTTCTCAGAGCCCATAGTCTCTCATGGTTCATCTCCCCCTCCGATTTCCCCCCCTTCATTTTTCCCTTCCTGCTATATTTATATATTTTTTTAACATATAATGTATTACTTGTTTCAGAGCTACAGGTCTGTGATTCAACAGTCTTACACAATTCACAGTGCTCACCATAGCACATAACATCCCCAATGTCTATCACCCAACCACCCCATCCCTACAACCCCCACCACTCCAGCAACCCTCAGTTTGTTTCCTGAGATTAAGAATTCCTCGTATCAGTGAGATCATGATACATATCTTTCTCTGATTGACCTATTTTGCTCAGCATAATACCCTTTAGTTCCACCCACATTGTTGCAAATGGCAAGATTTCATTCCTTTTGATGGCTGTATAATATTCCATTGTATATACACACATCTTCTTTATCCATTCATCTATTGAAGGACATCTTGGCTCCTTCCATAGTTTGACTATTGTGGACATTGCTGCTATAAACATCGGGGTGCACGTACCCTTTCGGATCCCTACTTTTGTATCTTTGGGGTAAATACCCAGTAGTGCCATTGCTGGATCATATGGTAGCTCTATTTTCAACTTTTTGAGGAACCTCCATACTGTTTTCCAGAGTGGCTGCACCAGCTCCCACCAACAGTGTAGGAGGGTTCCCCTTTCTCCGCATCCCCGCCAACACCTGTGGTTTCCTGACTTGTTAATTTTAGCCATTCTGACTGGTGTGAGGTGGTATCTCACTGAGGTTTTGATTTGGATTTCCCTGATGCCGAGCAATGTTGAGCACTTTTTCATGTGTCTGTTGGCCATTTGGATGTCTTCTTTGCAGAAATGTCTGTTCATGTCTTCTGCCCATTTCTTGATAGGATTCTTTGTTTCTCTGGGTGTTGAGTTTGATGAGTTCTTTATAGATTTTGGATACTAGCCCTTTATCTGATATGTCATTTGCAAATATCTTCTCCTATTCTGTCAGTTGTCTTTTGGTTTTGTTGACTATTTCTTTTGCTGTGCAAAAGCTTTTTATCTTGATGAAGTCCCAATAGTTCATTTTTGCCCTTGCTCCCCTTGCCTTTGGTGATCTTTCTAGGAAGAAGTTCCTTCGGCTGAGGTCGAAGAGGTTGCTGCCTGTGTTCTCCTTTAGGATTTTGATGGACTCCTGTCTCACGTTGAGGTCTTTCAACCATTTGGAGTCTATTTTTGTGTGTGGTGTAAGGAGTTTCATTCTTCTGCATGTGGCTGTCCAATTTTCCCAACACCATTTGTTGAAGAGACTGTCTTTCTTCCACTGGACATTCTTTCCTGCTTTGTCAAAGATGAGTAGACCATAGAGTTGAGGGTCCATTTCTGGGCTCTCTATTCTGTTCCATTGATCTATGTGTCTGTTTTTGTGCCAGTTCCATACTCTCTTGATGATGACCGCTTCGTAATAGAGCTTGAAGTCCGGAATTGTGATGCCACCAGCTTTGCTTTTTTTTTTTTTTCCCAACATTCCTCTGGCTATTCAGGGTCTCTTCTGGTTCCATACAAATTTTAGGATTATTTGTTCCATTACTTTGAAAAAAGTGGATGGTATTTCGATCAGGATTGCATTAAATGTGTAGATCGCTCTACATAGCGTTGACATCTTCACAGTATTTGTTCTTCCAATCCATGAGCATAGAAAGTTGTTCCATTTCTTTGTGTCTTCCTCAATTTCTTTCATGAGTATTTTATAGTTTTCTGAGTACAGATCCTTTGCCTCTTTGGCAAAGGTTAGATTTATTCCTAGGTATCTTGTGGTTTTGGGTGCAATTGTAAATGGGATCGACTCCTTAATTTCTCTTTCTTCTGTCTTGTTGTTGGTATATAGGAATGCCACTGATTTCTGTACATTGATTTTATATCCTGCCACTTTACTGAATTCCTGTATGAGTTCTAGCAGTTATGGAGTGGAGCCTTTTGGGTTTTCCACATAAAGTATCATGTCATCTGCAAAGAGTGAGAGTTTGACTTCTTCTTTGCCGATTTGGATGCCTTCTCTTTCTTTCTGTTGTCTGATTGCTGTGGCTAGCACTTCTAATACTATGTTGAATAGCAGTGATGATAGTGGACATCCCTGCCGTGTTCCTGACCTTAGGGGAAAAGCTCTCAGTTTTTCCCCATTGAGAATGATATTTGCTGTGGGTTTTTCATAGATGGCTTTTATGATATTGAGGTATGTACCCTCTATCCCTATACTCTGAAGAGTTTTGATCAAGAAAGGATGCTGTACTTTGTCAAATGCTTTTTCTGCATCTATTGAGAGGATCATATGGTTCTTGTTCTTTCTTTTATTAATGTATTGTATCAGATTGATTTATTAGCAGATGTTGAACCAAACTTGCAGCCCAGGGATAAATCCCACTTGGTTGTGGTGAATAATCCTTTTAATGTACTGTTGGATCCTACTGGCGAGTATTTTGGTGAGAATATTTGCATCCATGTTCATCAAGGATATTGGTCTGTAATTCTCCTTTTTGATGGGGTCTTTGTCTGGTTTGGGGATCAAGGTAACGGTGGCCTCATAAAATGAGTTTGGAAGTTTTCGTTCCATTTCTATTTTTTGGAGCAGTTTCAGAAGAATAGGTATTAATTCTTCTTGAAATGTTTGGTAGAATTCCCCTGGGAAGCCATCTGGCCCTGGGCTTTTGTTTGTTGGGAGATTTTTGATGACTGCTTCAATTTCCTTAGTGGTTATAGGTCTGTTCAGGTTTTCTATTTCTTCCTGGTTCAGTTTTGGTAGTTGATACATCTCTAGGAATGCATCCATTTCTTCCAGATTATCTAATTTGCTGGCATAGAGTTGCTCATAATACGTTCTAATTGTTTGTATTTCTTTGATGTTGGTTGTGATCTCTCCTCTTTCATTCATGATTTTATTTATTTGGGTCCTTTCTCTTTTCTTTTTGATAAGTGTGGCCAGGGGTTTATCAATCTTGTTGATTCTTTCAAAGAACCAGCTCCTAGTTTCATTGATCTGTTCTACTGTTCTTTCGGTTTCTATTTCATTGATTTCTGCTCTGATCTTTATGATTTCTCTTCTCCTGCTGGGTTTAGGCTTTATTTGCTGTTCTTTCTCCAGCTCCTTTAGGTGTAGGGTTAGGTTGTGTATTTGAGACCTTTCTCGATCTTAAGAAAGGCTTGTATTGCTATATACTTTCCTCTTAGGACTGCCTTTGCTGCATCCCAAAGATTTTGAATAGTTGTGTTTTCATTTTCATTGGTTTCCTTAGATTTTTTTTAATTCTTCTTTAATTTCCAGGTTGACTCATTCATTCTTCAGTAGGATGCTCTTTAGCCTCCATGTTTTTGAGTTCTTTCCGACTTTCCTCTTGTGACTGAGTTCTAGTTTTAAAGCACTGTGGTCTGAAAACAGGCAGGGAATGATCCCAATCTTTTGGTACCGGTTAAGACCTGATTTGTGACCTAGGATGTGATCTATTCTAGAGAATGTTCCATGGGCACTAGAGAAGAATGTGTATTCCATTGCTTTGGGGTGGAAATGTTCTGAATATGTCTGTGAAGTCCATTTGGTCCAGTGTGTCATTTAAAGTCTTTATTTCCTTGTTGATCTTTTGCTTAGATGATCTGTCCATTTCAGTGAGGGGGGTGTTAAAGTCCCCCACTATTATTATATTCTTGTCAATGTGTTTCTTTGCTTTTGTTATTAATTGCCTTATATAACTGGCTGCTCCCATGTTAGGGGCGTAGATATTTACAATTGTTAGATCTTCTTGTTGGATAGACCCTTTAAGTAGGATATAGTGTCCTTCCTCATCTCTTATTACAGTCTTTGGTTTAAAATCTAATTTGTCTGATATAAGGATTGCCGGCCCAGCTTTCTTTTGGTGTCCATTAGCATGGTCAATGGTTTTCCACCCCCTCACTTTCAATCTGGGGGTGTCTTTGGGTCTAAAATGAGTCTCTTGCAGACAGCATATTGATGGGTCTTGTTTTTTTATCTGGCATATCTGATAGCCTGTGTCTTTGAATGGGGCATTTAGTCCATTTACATTCAGGGTAACTATTGAAAGATATGAATTTAGCGCCATTGTATTGCCTGTTAGGTGACTATTAGTGTATACTGTCTGTGTTCCTTTCTGGTTCATGTTACTCTTAGGCTCTCTCTTTGCTTAGAGGACCCCTTTCAGTATTTCTTGTAGGGCTGGTTTCGTGTTTGCAAATTCCTTTAGTTTTTGTTTGTCCTGGTAGTTTTTTATCTCTCCTTCTATTTTCAATGACAGCCTAGCTGGTTATAGTATTCTTGGTTGCATATTTTTCTCATTTAGTGCTCTGAATATATCCTGCCAGTCCTTTCTGGCCTGCCAGGTCTCTGTGGATAGGTCTGTTGCCAATCTAATGTTTCTACTATTGTAGGTTACATATCTCTTCTCCCGAGCTGCTTTCAGGATTTTCTCTTTGTCTCTGAAGACTCGTAAGTTTTACTACTAGATGTCGGGTTGGTGACCTACTTTTATTGATTTTGAGGGGGGTGATCTGTGCCTCCTGGATTTTGATGCCTGTTTCCTTCCCCAAATTAGGGAAGTTCTCTGCTATAATTTGCTCCAATATACCTTCTGCCCTTCTCTTTCTTCTTCTTCTGGAATCCCAATTATTCTAATGTTGTTTCGTCTGATGATATCACTCATCTCTCGAATTCTGCCTTCATGGTCCAGTAGTTGTTTATCTCTCTTTTTCTCAGCTTCTTTATTTTCCATCATTTGGTCTTCCATATCACTAATTCTCTCTTCTGCCTCATTTATCCTAGCAGTTGGAGCCTCCATTTTTTATTGCACCTCCTTAGTAGCCTTTTTGATTTCAGCTTGGTTAGATTAGTTCTTTTATTTCTCCAGCAAAGGTTTCTCTAATATCTTCCATGCTTTTTTCAAGCCCATCTAGTATCTTTAAAATTGTCATTCTGAACTCTAGTTCCGACATCTTACTAATGTCCATATTGATTAGGTCCCTGGCAGTCGGTACTGCCTCATTCTTTTTTTTGAGGTGATTTTTCCCATCTTGTCATTTTGTCCAGAGGAGAATAGATGAATGAAAGAACATAATATTAGCACGGTAACAACGGCCCCCGAAAAATATACACTAAACAAATCAGAAGAGACCTGAATCCAGGGGGGAGGAAAGAAAGAAAAAAGAAAAAGAAAAAGTTAAAAAAAAAAACAAACAAAAGAATATGATCAAATATGATCAGGCTGGTGCATAGATCAGTGCCACACACTAGATTTTGGGCATATTTTGGTCTGTTAGAAGAAAGTGCCTCCCAAAATTTTAAAGAAAGAAAACTTATATATGTACAAAAATAAGGGTAAATATGATGAAGGGATGGAATATGACTGTAAAGATGAAAATTATAAAAGACTTTACAAAAGGAATAGATAAGTTGGTTGAAAAAATAAAGAAGTGGATTTAAGAAAAAAAAGGAAGGGAATGTGATCAGGCAGGAGACTAGAACAAAGCCATACACTAGAGATTTAGGGTATATTTTGGTCTGTTGGAAGAAACTGTATCCCAAAATTTTAAAGAGAGAATAACTTATATATATATATATACCAAAAATAAAGTTAACTACTATGAAGGGATAAAATATGACTCTAGAAATGGAAAATAAAAAAGATTTTTTAAAAAAGGGATAAGATGTTGGCTGAAAAAGGGTAAAAGAAAAATTCAAAAAAAAAAAAGAAAAAGAAAATTTTAAAAATTATCTTTGAAGGACTAAAGGATCATGGGAAAAAGCCATGAATTCTATGTGCAGTATTCCCCTAGTGCTGGAGTTCTGCAGTTCTCATTGATCGGTAAACTTGGTCTTGGCTGGCTATTCCTGCTGATCTTCTGGGGGAGAGGCCTGTTGCACTGGTTCTCAAATGTCTTTGCCGGAGGCAGAATTGCCCCACCCTTGTCGGGGCGGGCTAAGTAATCTGCTCGGGTTTGCTCTCGGGAGCTTTTGTTCCCTACAAGCTTTCCGTACAGCTTTGGAAGACGAGAGTGAAAATGGCGGCCTCCCAATCTCCACCCTGGAGGAGCCAAGAACTCGGGGCCCTACTCCTCAGTGCGCCCCCCAGAGAAAAGCAATCACTCCCGTCTCCCCAGTCTCCGGCCGCACTCCATGCTCACCAGGTCTGTGACCGAGCATTTCTATCTCTGGCTCACGACCCTGTATGGTCTCCAAACGCAGCAGATTCCTGTGGTGCGCTCCCACGCCCCTCCTCCTGGGGCAGGAAGGGGAGTCTCCCCTGATCTGCCGCTTGTTGGGTCCCTGCTTCCAGAAAGTGGTCGCTTTTCTGTTCAGAGAGTTGCCGCTATTCTTTTCTTCGATCTCCTGTTGAGTTCATAGGTGTTTAGCATGGTTTGATCCCTATCTAGCTGAATTCCTGGGACCAGATGAAATTTAGGTCTCCTACTCCTCTGCCATCTTGCTCCTCTGGAATCGACTTCTTCTAAACTCCTGTTAATGTTGCTATTTTGACCTCTTTCCATGAATCATGAATGTTCATGGCATCTGGAATGGTGAATCCCTTCCAGAAGATTTTCAATTTATTTTGCCCAGATCCATAAGAGGAATCACTACCTATGACAACTATAGCCATATGAAATGTATTTCTTAAATAATAAGACTTGAAAGTTAAAATGACTCCTTGATCCATGGCCCACAAAATAAATGTGTTAGCAGGCATGAAAATAACATGAATTTCATTGTACCTGTCTATCAAAGCTCTTGGGTGACCAGGTGCATTATCAATGAGCAGTAACATTTTGAAAGAATCAATTTTTCTGAGCACTAGGTCTCAACAGTGGGCTTAAAACATATATTCAGTAAACCATGCAGTAAACAGATGTGCTGTCATCCAGGTGTTGTTCTAGTTTTAGAGCACAGGCAGAGGAGATTTAGCATTATTCTTAAGAACCCTAGGATTTTTAGTTTGGTTAAGTGAATGAACACTGGCTTCAGCTTCAAGTTACCAACTGCATTAAGCCCTAACAAGACAGTCAGCCTGTCCTTTGAAGCTGTGAAGCCACTCACTGACTTCTCCCAATAGAAAGCTGTTTGTCTACATTGAAAATCTTGTTTAGTGTAGCTGCCTACATTAATGATCTTAGCTAGATCTTTGGGATAACTTGCTGCAGCTTCCACATCAGCACCTGTTGCTTCACCTTCACGTTGATGTTCCAGAGACCGCTTCTTCCCTTAAACTCCATGAGCCAACCAACCTCTGCTAGCGTCAAACTTTTCTTCTGTAACTTCCTCACCTCTCTCAGCCTTCATGGAATCGAAGAGAGTTAGGGCCTGGCTCTGGATTACGTTTTGGCTGAAGGGAATGTTGTGGCTGGTTGGATCTTCTATCCAGACCGCTAAGACTTTCTCTATACCAGTAATAAGGCTGTTTCACCTTCTTACCATTTGTGTGTTCATTGGAGTAGCACTTTCATTTCCTTCAAGAACTTTTCCTTTGAATTTACAACTTAGCTAACTCTTTGGTTCAAAAGACCTAGTGTTTGGCCTATCTCTGCCTTTCTCACTAGGCTTAATCATTTTTAGCTTTTAATTTAAAATGAGGAGGCATTCAACTCTTCCTTTCACTTAAACACTTAGAGGCCATTTCAGAGTTCTTAACAGGCCTAATTTCAATAATTTGTGTCTCAAGGAATTAAGGAGGCCCAAGAAGAGGTAGAGAGATAGGGGAACAATGGCCAGTGGAGCAGTGAGAACACACACATTTATCAGTTAAGTTCATATTGGATGTAGTTTGTGGTACCCAAAAACAATTACAATAGTAATATCAAAGATCACTGATCACAGATCACCAGAAGAAATACAGTTAACTCCTGAAAAACACGTGTTTGAACTTTAGTGCGCATCCACTTATATGCAGATTTTTTCCAGTAAATACAGTATAATACTTTAAATGTATTCTCTTTTCTCTATAACTTTCTTAATAACATTTTCTTTTCTCTGGTTTACCTTATTCTAAGAATACAGTGTATAATGCACATAAGTATGTGCTAATTGACTATGTTCTCAGTAAGACTTCCAGTCAACAGTAGTTAATTTTTTGGAGAGTCAGAAGTTATGCAAGGATTTTTGACTGCATGGAGGGGTCAAGTGCCCCAAACCCCATTTTCTTCAAGGGTCAACTATATAATACTAATGAAAAAGTTTGAAATATTGAGAGAATTACAGAGTTACAAAGTAAGGAAATCCTATTGGAAAAATGGCAATGAAATACCTACTCAGTGCAGGACTGACATAAACCTTCAATTTGTAATAAATACAGTGTCTATGAAGTCCAATAAAGGGAAGTGCAATAAATCAAAGTATGCCTGTTTGCATGTACGTACATACTTAACCTCTACACCACACTGCTATTTTTCAAAGCATCTAATATTCAGTATATTAATTTTATCTTAATACTATTTAAAAATCCTCTTTTCTTACTTTTAAAAAAAGGTACATTTACATTTCTTATGTCATCTATAAATATTTCTAACTTTGAATATAAAAAATGATTACAAAATAAAGAAATCTCAGAATTATTTTCCAGAAAGACAAGTTCTTATGGAAAACAAAATTAGAAGCTGAATTACAAGCTCTACTTACACATATCCTTTAACTACTTGGTAAGTTCTGTGACTACATATACTTATCATAAGTAATATAAAAAGTCATTATCTCACTTAACTATACCACAAATACCTAAAAATAAAACCCAAAATTGTATTCATATTTGTAATACAAACTTAGAATCTGTAAAGGAAAAATCATTTTTTGAAGCCAGAAATAATACATTTTGTTCAATTTTATATTCAATATTAGAATGCCATTCTATAATTTGACTTATATTCAACAACCAATAGCAGAGTTTAAGTGTTACAACCTTAAAACCTCAATTTTTTAAGGAGATAAGTGATTATGCCTTTTCATCTTAATTCTCTGGAATATATTATGCTGAGATTAATAATTTCTGCTGCATAGCAGTATAGAATCAGCCCATTTCAGTGACTAATGGGGCTCTCTATATAACTGGTGCTCAGTAAATATTCCCATAAAACTTGCCTTCTCTTTTCCAAATGTTATTTACAGTTTTCTTTCCTAACCTATCCACAGTGCTTGCTTCAACCCTCACTCTGTGGTAAATAAAATTCCTTATACCCTTAATCTGTTCACAAAATATTCTCACTTCCTTGCCTTAAGTGTAGCTTTCTCCATAAGTGTACTATTTCATCCTAACCAAGGATGAAAATGCTCATTTCCTCTACCGCACATATATCTGAGGACCAGAAGGTATAATACGTCTCTTGTTTACCAATGCTACCATTTATTCTTTCACTTTTGTTTAAAAATCCTTGCTCCTGAAAAAGCTCAGCTCATGAAAGTTGACTAGATCATGGATTAACTCAGAGAAGGAAAACAGGAATCTTTTCTAAGTAAGTGCCCCAACTGTGATCAATCGTTAGTGGCTGCTAATGGGTGGAAGAGCATTTTAAGGACTCTAAGGACCTAGTTAAGCTCAGATGAACACACACACACACACGCACACACACTGCATTATGGAAAAAGATGAGTATGTCAACAGTAGCAAAATCTATGGAAGTGGAAGACATCATCCAACATAATGAACTAAGACCAAAGACCAAAACTTTTCAATTGTACCAACTAGAATTTTATAATTACTTATATTTAAGAACTCAGGTTCGCTCACCTAAAACTAGTAACACTGAGTTTCAACAACAAATTCACTTGAGAAACAATATGAAGAACTCTAATTTTTGTGAAATGAAAACAAATGCTAGAAAATGTATACGAGCTCTACCTTTAAAAGTAGTATCTCTATAGGGCTTTCTAATTTCTAACACTGCTTGCACAAACATCTCATAGTTTTATGGTATTTAACACAATGTAAATATGATTAAAGCTAACACAAAATCTAATACAGAATTCGTGAAGTTCTGTTGATTTCTAAGTGTTATTATCCCTTCAACAAAGTTAACATAATCCACATGAAAAGATAAACTATCAAACACAAAAGTTCTTTTTAATCTCTAAAAGTACTCAGACTGTACTTCAAAATACCTGCTTGATATAAATCCCACTCCGGGAGAACAGATCCACCAACTCTGGATGATGTTTGCTATTCTGGCTTCCATGACCCAGGGTGAAATTCGTATTATCTCCCCAAGTGTAGACATCTGTAGGATCTAAAATGTAAATTAATTTTTATACTTTTATATTTTAAAACAAATATCAGTTGAATTCAATTATATATATACTAATCAGTTTACCTCAAACACAGACTCTTTACAGGAACTAATTTAACCAGCATATTTAGAAAGATGATATCAACATTATCTTTTACATTATGAAACTATTAACATATTATCTAATTCTAGGAACAGAAACCAGAAAATCCAAATCAGCACAGGGCTATCTCAATGTTAGGAATCTAACACTTGTTTCTTGTTTCGTTAGCAGCTAGTTTAACTGCCAAATGAGTAAAATACCACCTGCCATATCCACTTAGTTTCCATGAAAACAATAATTATAGTTATTTAAATACAGAATGTTACTAAGAGATACATAATATATGTAGTAATATTATTTATATATTATATACATACATATAAGGGTTCTAGATGAAACAAATGTGATATTAGTTACTGTTCCTACAGAAACATTAACTTCAACAGTTTGCTCCTGATAGACGCAAAAATCACACTCGTGATCAGGGTAATAACTATTTTAAAGTGGGATAAAACTTAATCACAGCTAAGTTATGATCTAAGTCTTCATTTTTATTTTGGAAGGCATATAAATTCCCTGAATGGAATTATAACTATAACTTGCAATACAGTATCCAAAGTAGAAATAAAAATGAAAAATGTGTCCTTACTTAGCTTGCTCACTACTTAAATGCAAATTATAGAGTGGCCCCATTTAAAACTCTTCTCCTTTTCCACCAATTTCCATTTTCCAAGTTCAAAGGCAAACAAATTAGAGAAATAAGTAAGATCAGAAGGATGTGAGGGTAGAAGAATCACTTCCTTTCCCCCTCTACCTCAAGTATTGATGTTAATTTCTGGACACACATTAATTACTTTATAGTAGTTACAGTTCTGTCTTCCCACTTAGGGTGTGTTTTTACTCTTACATAGTATAGATTGAAAATGAAAATGCAAAATAAACCAGTGTTCTGAATAAAAACCCAAAATTATCAGGTAACACACACCAAGGTAAAAGTTCTTTGCAGATATCCACACACAAATCAATTTTCTCAGGTATTTTAATAAGAACAAAGTTTCATTAAAATTTTCTAAGCTGTACTTTAATGGAATATATTTATGGAATTTTCTTACCAGTAGTTTTGAATACTACATGAGTTGGTCTATCCTTCATTACAAGATCCAAAGCTGACAAGCCTTCTTTGTCTTGAATATACAGACTAACACCATGCTAAAAAAAAAAAAAAAAAAAAAATACGAAAAAAGTCTTTAAGTTACCTCCTATGCCCACCACATTTTTTTCCACACACACAAGAGAATTAAGAAAAATCAAATATCTAATTCTTAAAATAAGAACCAGAAAACCTGAGGAAATAAAGTAAGTAACATTTAAAATCAAAATGAACTAGATGTGAAAATTTTCTATGGTAAGGCAAGTCTGGCTGCCTAGAAGGACCTAGCTCTGGGTCTGTCTGTGCCTGTGCATGCACTACACTTTACATATTTAAAAAGCCATGCTCCATGTCTAGTTCAGTTAAGGGCTATAAGAACTTCAAGGTAATGGCACAGCAGTACTTATATTAGAATTTAGTATTTATAAATATAATGTGATCACGTAGGGCCCATCTCTTCTTGCCTTGAACTTTGTTATATCCAGTATTTACATTAAAGACAATTATAGTTCTTTATTTCTATTTGTGTGATATAAGTTTTCATCTTTGTACTTAAATTTTTTATAGCACTGTTTAGTTATGGCTTCTTATAAATCATATATAAATAATAGTATCCTTAAAAAACCTGAGAATGTGTGTGTATGTGTTTTAGGGATGAATTTAAAGTAATCTATCTTCACAGTTCAAAATCAAACATGAAACAGAATATTTTCTGTCCCACTTATTTAAGGCAGTTAGACACCCTATCCCTATCACCATACTTTTCTATCTTTTAAAATATAATGGAAGGGGGGCAGGAGGGACAGAGAGCAATGTTCAATTCATATTGTTATTACTTAACTACAGTTTTTAAATATAAAACGTTCTCCTTTTCAAGAATAACTTTTGGTACCTCACACCAGTCAGAATGGCTAAAATTAACAAGTCAGGAAACAACAGATGTTGGCAGGATGCGGAGAAAGGGGAACCCTCCTACACTGTTGGTGAGAATGCAAGCTGGTGCAGCCACTCTGGAAAACAGTATGGCGGTTCCTCAAAAAGTTGAAAATAGAACTACCCTACGACCCAGCAATTGCACTACTGGGTATTTACCCCAAAGATACAAATGTAGTGATCCAAAGGGGTACATGCACCCCAACGTTTATAGCAGAAGTGTCCACTATAGCCAAAGTATGGAAAGAGCCAAGATGTCCATCAACAGATGAATGGATAAAGAAGATGTGGTATAATATATACGATGGAATATTATGCAGCCATCAAAAAAAGTGAAATCTTGCCATTTGCAACGGGTGGATGGAACTAGAGGGTATTATGCTAAGTGAAATAAGTCAATCAGAGAAAGAAATGTATCATATGATCTCACTAATATGAGGAATTCTTAATCTCAGGAGACAAACTGAGGGTTGCCGGAATGGTGGGGGGGTGGGAGGGATGGGGTGGCTGAGTGACAGTGAGGAGGGTATGTGCTATGATGAGCACTATGAATTGTGTAAGACTGATGAATCACAGACTTGTACCTCTGAAACAAATAATACATTATATGCTTTAAAAAAAAAAAAATGAAGATAGTAGGAAGGGAAAAATGAAGGAGGGAAATCGGATGGGGAGACGAACCATGAGAGACTATGGACTCTAAGAAACAAACTGAGGGTTCTAGAGGGGAGGGGGGTGGGGGAATGGGTTAGCCTGGTGATGGTATTAAAGAGGGCATGTTCTGCATGGAGCACTGGGTGTTATATGCAAACAATGAATCATGGAACACTACATCAAAAACTAATGATGTAATGTATGGTGATTAACATAACATAATAAAATTAAATTAAAAAAAAGAATAACTTCTTGTATTTGCTGATAGTTTAATATGACATTCAATAATTAGACTTACCTCTATTTTAATCTGTGCAAGTCATCACTGCCTGTCTGTACACAGTTCACTTGGGTAGTTACAGGCAGAGAACTATGAAGTTATTAAACTGTGTGACATGTTGGAATCTTCTGTTTTAGGTTACTTAGGAAAGAAGAATCTCCTCTTACCTTGTAACAATGGATTCCTAACAAACTAAAACCAATTCTAAGTTCATTATGTTCCAGATGGTTATAATACTTGATTTCACAAGAATTGTCAATGAGCAAAAAATACTCAAACGAGCTAACCAGTAAAAAAAAAAAAAAAAAAAAAAAAAGTGATCTAAGATTTTGATAAATTTAAAATCATATGTTACCTAATACTTTAAAAAAATTAGATATAATAAATCCATGTGAGAAGCCAGGAGTTTAACCTTTTAAGAGAAATGAAGGCAGATTCCAGGACAAAGTGCTCCAAGCTATGAAGGTGACAAATGGGATCCCAGAAACCGAGATCCCTAGAGAGTTTATTTTGCCAGTTTTATAAATTTTTTATAATTTTTTTATTTTTTATAAATTATAAATTTTCCTAAACTTTACCAACTGGACCCTATTAAGTAAGACCACATACATTTGCATCATCCTAAGTAGCCCCAACTGCGTAAGACTACATTTGTTTGGCCATTAGAGCTCCCTAGATATATGGTAGACTCTGACATTTTCTAATATACTCATCTTAAAGTCTAAGGTTGCAGGACCAGTGTGTAGTCTATCCTATTTATTTAAAGATCAACTCTTTACATATCCCCAAAATAGTAAAGTCATTACCTTGTTAAATAGCATCTAAGTATTACCAGGCTTATAAACCTGAGCATTTCATGAAAATGCTCCACAACAAGGAGCAGATGCACTTTAGACACAGCTATTCCACTACAAACCACTAATAACACTACTGGATAGGTCTGTCTGCAAATACAGAGAACTGTTTTTGTTTGCTTTGACTATCTTCCTCCAAAGCAAAGCGTAAGATAAAGACTGGCATGCAGGTAATTTCCTTGGGAAGAGATCCTAGAAAGTGAGGACCAGAAGAGTAAATAAAAGGAGGAAAAACCAATACAAGGATGTGTTATCAAGTAGGCCATTGCTAAGGCTTGTGCACGATCCTGCCAGGAAATTCTGGGAACCTTATACAATATATCACAGAGTAATTCTCCAGTTGAGGAATAAAAAGGGTAAAGGTTTACCCCCAGTTCCCATTCTTCATTAGCAAAGAGTTGCTCTAAAAGGGATTTAACTCTCCTGTACTTTTGGCTGGTCATGCATGAATGCCAAGCTTTGGGACATAAAAGAGGCAAGCAGTAGATGCTAGAAACAAGCTGCAGATTTATACCTATACAAAGCTGCTAGAAGCCTGTACACAACTGGCTAGAATAAGAGATGAGGCCAAAATTATATGAAGTGGTTCAAGAGAAGTATCTGATACACTAATTTTTCCAAACTGGTTATGAGCTAAATTGAATGAGTTTAATATGGCTCTCTCACTATTGCTGCCCGTATACTGCCAAAAAAGTCAGAATCAAAAGACTATCTTGATTCTCAGAGTCCACAGTCTCTTGTGGTTCATCAAACTGAGGGTTCTAGAGGGGTGGGCGGTGGGGGGATGGGTTAGCCTGGTGATGGGTATTAAAGAGGGCACGTACTGAATGGAGCACTGGGTGTTATACGCAAACAATGAATCATGAACACTACATCAAAAACTAATGATGTAATGTATGGTGATTAACATCATAAAAAAATTTTTTAAAAAAGACTATCTTGAGACAATAATTTCTAGTGGGGTAAGACGGGATGTATTCTACTCTCCTTCTTTCAAGCCTATTCTTCAAAGCTTTGATAATACTGTTGGATACACTGGCTAGATGCCCTCATAACTAGAGAAAACAAAAAAATAAGCATTCTCTTATATTCAAATGACATGGTTTTAACATTATAAACTAGGAATAGTTTTAATAAACTGGTCCGGCTATCTAATTATCCTGGGGCAGGGAGGTGGGAGATACTTCAGATCAGTTCTACTTAGTTTATAACTCTTCTATTTTAGTTTGAGGAGATTTATCTTATTCATGATTTGACAATTAATTGTATTACTCTTATTCATGACTCGTTCTATTCTGTGAGGTATCTGATATCCCTCTAATAAAATAGCTTTTGCTTGGGGAACCTTAGTTAGCTTCTGTTTCTATGAAATAAGAAGTCTAATACACCAACATTTATTGTCCTATTTGTTTATTTAATTATTTGGTTTCAGTCTATCTCCTTCTACTAAAATAAAAACTCAAACAAAAAAAGAGGATTCTGTCTGTCGTGTCCATTACATATCCCTAGGACCTAGATTAGTGCTTGGCACACATCAGGCACTCAAAAAAAAAAAAAATTGTTCCAAATACTTTACAAATAGGTTAGCATTTAATCCATGCAATCTTATGATTAAGTTAGTTCTATTTATAAATGAAGAAAATTAAAGCAAGTTTTTCCAGAATAGTAAGTAAACCACCAGTATGAAAAAACAACGGCATAGCAATAACAAACAGCAGGACACTACAAGCATAAACAGTCTTTGCCAGCCACTCATCTTGTCATGGAACCAAGGAGCCAAAGAAGATATGCATAAGATAGGCTGTCTCTCCTCCAGCTTTTGGTAGACAAGTAGTTTCTGCTGAGGTTTTGTGTTTTTGTTTTTTTGTTTTTTGTTTTTTTTTATCTTTGGCAATCAGGAACTGACAGTGCGGGTGTATATTTATTGTACAATTTGTTTTGGCAATTAAAAAGTCTTATAGCTATAAAGTTGTTATCAAATGCAATTTATTTAAAATGTGTATTTGTGGGGCGCCTGGGTGGCTCAGTCATTAAGCGTCTGCCTTCAGCTCGGGTCATGATGCCAGGGTCCTGGGATCAAGCCCCACATCAGGCTCCCCGCTCTGTGGGAAGCCTGCTTCCCCCTCTCCCAGTCCCCGTGCTTGTGTTCCCTCTCTCGCTGTCTCTCTCTATCAAATAAATAAATAAAATCTTTAAAAAATAAAAATAAAATGTATATTTGTGTATGGTCTCTCTCTGCCAACCATAATACCTTAAGGGCTATAGTTGTCATAATACCTTATATGCTACAGTTGTCCAGAAGTGGAACTGACATGCACACTCCAATCACTGCAGCTCTTCCAATTAAATGATGTTGAAAGGTCAAAAGAAAAAAGGATATACCATGTTGAGACATGAATACTAAATGGATAGGAAAAGGTTTTTGTGGGAAAATTTTATCAGTGCAATGCATCCACTGTTAGATATCTATCATTGATCAATAGGGCTCCGATGATAATAAAAGACAGTCAAGTCAAGCGCAAGGTGGCTGAAGGCACAAATTTCCTGGCTTCTCTTATCCAAGGAGGAAAGAATGAGGATTTCTAAAGAGAAATGAAACCCCAAAGGGAGGGAAGGTCCAAAATTCAGATCAGATCCTATTTCAAACTGAAGCCCCAAATCCTGACACCTGAATGTCAACTCCTATGACAACAGAAAATCCAAGGATGCTCTCCAGCTTTATAGGACTGGAGTCATCCAAATTTCTAGCAGAAACTGGAAAAAAGCTGAGGTTTTAGATGTGGGAAAGGGTAAGAGTAGAGCTGATAAGATGCTTTAACTCTTACCAACCTAACTTTCTGTATAAAATAGATTACAGTAAAGAATTAAACCATCTAAATCAAATGTTTTAGATGTAAGAGGAATTAACAGTACTATTAGTAAACTTTTTTAAACTCAAAAATAGATGAAGACACTGAAGATAAGCTCCCTAATGTGACCATAAGTTCCTTGAGGACAGGAAGTGTTTTGTTCTTTTCTGTGTCCTCTACAAACATGATAAAATGCCTGTACAAAAAAAAAAAAAAAAAATTCAATTTAAAACTCATGACTTCTGATTCTGAGTTTTTAATGTGCATTCATTAGTGAAATGACATTGGGGTATATCTCAAAACATTTCATTATTTGACTATACAGTACAACAAACCTAGATTGAATCTACTTGATGGGAAATTTCAAATAAATTAAACTGATTCTAATTACTATTTTTACAACTATAAACACTTTATCCTAGCCAAACAAGAAATAAGCATACTATCCAAAACAGTCCTTAAATGTTGTATTTCAATAACTAGTGCCCTTTTAAAGTAGCTAATAAAAGTTAAAGAAAAGTAAACCATTTTTCTTAAGAATACTAAAAGGTTATACGGATTAAATGATAAAATGTGTGGGATTTACTTCAAAATAGTGTGAGATAAACAAAGGCAGTGAGGATATATATAACACATAATTAGCCAACAGTCCATTATGTATTGTAAACTTTGGTATATGTTTAAAATTCTACATCATAACAAGTCTAAATTAAAATATATATGGATTTGAATTCTAAAGACGAGTCAGTTACAATAGTAAAAGATATCAAACAACTGATTAAGAACAAACTCAAATCTTTGGAAAATAAATGGGGTGTCTGAAAAAGACTAAGAAAAGCATATGCCAGAACAAATAGTTTTAAATAAACAAATGACACTTACCTTCAATAGAGACCAAACACAATCAATATGTCCATAAAAAATGCTTCTGTGCAAAGCTGTCCATCCTGATTCCTTGTCTTTCACCAGTAGATCCACTCCTTTCTCAATAAGCCAATCTAACACTCCTTTCTTTCCACAGGAGGAAACAAGGTGGAGGGCATTTCTGCCAAAAGGATCTTTGATAGTTGCAGCATTGTAACAATAACTGGAGAGAAAGGCCTTAATCTGGTTTTCATTCCCCTTTGTTACCACAGAAAGGACATCCAAAGCATGCTTCAGGGATCGACACTTTGATGTGCAGTCAGGGATGGAAGAATTCATCCTAATTGTTTTTATACTGCTTAGTTTAGTTCTTCAGAGTAGTCAGTTAAGATTAATTTTTAAAAATAAAAAAGCCAGGACAAAAGGTGCTATTCATAAAGATTTATAGAGAATAAATGACCTGTTTAGGATTATAATTTAAATCCTCAATGGCAAGAGTATAAAACTATATATCTTTGTACAATTTATTTTGGCACATAAATCAAAAAATTATAAATAGTTCTATAAAGTTTATATCAAATGCAAGTTCTCTATTAAAAAAAAAAACAAAAAACTTTCCACAGTTTATAAATTATTCCTGGAGTCAAGCACCAAGGGGGAGTGAGGAGGGGAACTCCCCCTCCACACTGTCTGATCCTTTTAAATATCCATAATTGCAAGGGTGACCTATAAAAAAAAGGGAAAGAAAGAGAAAGTAAAAAATACAAAATCTACCTCTTGTTCTCCTCAAGTGCTTTACAACTACCTCTATATTTAAGTGCCCCTAAAAATAAATAAAGTTCTCCTAATTCCTATTTCAAAAAGATAAATAAAAGTATGTCAACTTTTCACCTTCACATCCACAGTATCCTAGAACTATACTAATCATCTTCACCTCCTTTTTTCCATTCTGCTTAAAGTTAACCTCTGTATCTGTACTCTGGAGTCCACCTCTTTCTTTCCAAAAGCTTCATTCCTTCTCTCTTGTATTTTTACACTCTACTAGCTATGTCCCCACAAGATATAAGCACACTTAAGTCTACCATCTTTATAGCAATCCCATCTCAAACCTTTACCCCCTAAAATCATTTCATCACCACCACCACAAAAACCAACCCTCTCATCATTCAGTTTTTACTAAGAGCCAGGCACTGTGATAATGTTCTCTGTGCCTGGAAAGTCCTTCACCATAGGACCATAGGAGGAGATGATAATTAAATACCAAGTATCAAAACAACTAGGTATCAACCTGAAAAAAAAAAAAATAGTACTTTACTTACTTTATACCTTACACCAATATAAATTCCAGATGGGTCAATGACAAACATAAAAATAATACCATAAAAGCACTAGAAGAGAGCATGGGAGACTCTTTTTTATAATTTCAAAGTACAAAAGGCCTCTCTAAGTATGATCTGAAATTCAAGAGTTGTAAAATATTAATAAATTTAATCAGTTTAAAATCTACATTAAAAAAATTTTAAGACAAAAAAGGAGAAAAAGCTTCCTTAACATATAGTCTCTACAAATAAGAGACCAACAGAATAAAACTCAAAGAATTTGGTATTTCTCAAAAAAAAAGGAAATTTAAACAGATTTTTAAAAAGAGACACACCTCACTCAAAAGAAATGTAAATTAAAATTATAATGAGATACCATGCAACAACATGAATGGAGGTAGAGAATATAATGCTGAAGCCAGTCACAGAAAGACGAATACCGTATGATTTCACTCATGTGTGGAATTTAAGAAAAAAACAAATGAGCAAAGGGAAAAAAGAGAGAGACAAATCAAGAAACAGACTCCTAATTATAGAGAACAAACAGAGGGGAGGTGGCAGAGGGGATGGGTTAAATAAGTGATGGGGATTAAGGAGTGCACTTGTCTGTGATGAGCAAAGGGTGATTCGTGGAATTGTTGAATCACTACATTGTACACGTGAAACTTAAATAAAACTGTATGTTAACTAACTGGAATTAAAATAAAAACTTTAAAAAAACTATAATGAGATACCATTTTTTTATCTATCAAAATAGCAGAGATCAAAAAGGTTGACGTTACTATGTATTGACAAGATTGTAAGAAAATACATACTCTACTCCATTGCTGGTGCATATAAACTCATACAATCTCTTTGGAGAGCAATTTAGTATAGTTGTGAAAATGTAAAATACACCTTTTTTTTCTGACCCAAGCAATTTTACTTCTAGGGATTTATCTTGGAAAACCATATCCAGTGTGAAATGGCATAAGTACAAGAATATCCAATGAGTCATTGTTTTAAATAGTAAAGCGTGGAAAAAAACTAAATAGTTAGAAGTAATTATGTCCATGCAACAGAATATTATTCATGTATCAAAAAGAATGAAGCAGCTATATATTTTTCTGATATGAAATAATCTGCAAGATACATTGTACAATGTCCTTTAAAATGAGATGTATATATAATACCATTTATGGAAAAATTGTATATGTATTTACACATTTGTGCTTGAATATGCATGAAAGATATCTAAAAGAATACATAAGAAAATGGTTAAGAGTGGTTCCTCTGGAGAAGAGCACCAATAAGTGGAGACAGAAATGGAAGGCATACTTACTTATATTTTACTACAAACCACTTTTGAATGCTTCACCATGAGCATGAATACCTATTCAAAAATAAATATCTAAAAAATATAAATAAATGCTAATATATTGATTAGAGAGTCTGTCGGAAAATATAGAAAACTCAGCCACCATATAAGAGCCTCTAACTTCCTTTTTTCCAATATGCTACCCTGTCTGCTTTGCCCTGTTCAGATCTGGAGAAATGAAATACAATTTGTCAACTATTTGATAAACTACTATTCTTCAGGTTTTTTACTTCCTGTTAGAGAACTAACCACCTATATATTAGAAATTTTATATCTAGAGTGGTCTAGATGGACTATTTCTCCATCATCTTTTTATTTATCATCTCCTAATTATTTTTCTTTCAATATTTTTGTACTCTGGATTTTATTCTATTTTATTTTAGTCCTCTGGATTTTAAATAACTAGTCAATCCATTTCATAATGGTTAGATTTTAAAGCTTTTATAATAGAAATTCTATGTAAATTCTCTTCTCCAAGGTATTGATCATAAATACTTTATAGAACAAACAATCCTAAAACCACAAAAGACCCCAAATAGCCAAAGCAATCTTGAGAAAGTAGAACAAAGGTGGAAGCATCACACCCCCTGATTTCAAACTACATTACAAAACTGTAGTAAATAAAACAGTATGATACTGGCATACAAAGAAACACCTAGATCAATGGAACAGAATAGAGAGCCCAGAAATAAACCCATGCATATATGATTTATAACAAAGGAACCAAGAATATACAATGGCAAGGGGACAATCTCTTCAAAAAATGGTGTTGGGAAAATTGGACAGCCACATGCAAAAGCATGAAACTGGACCCTTATCTTAAACCATACCCCAAAATTAACTCAAATGGTTTAAAGACTTAAATATAAGACCTGAAACCATAAAACTCCTAGAAGAAAACACAGGCAGTAAGCTCCCTGATATAGGTCTTGGAGATGATTTTTTTAATCTGACAACAACATCAAAAGCAACAAAAGCAAAAATAGACAAGTAGTACCACATCAAATTAAAAAGCTTCTGGACAGCAAAGGAAACCATCAACAAAATGAAAAAGCAACCTACAGAATGGGAGAAAAATTTTTGCAAATCATACATCTAATAAAGGGCTAACCTATATAAAACATCCAAAGAATTCATACAATTCAAGAGCAAAAAAATAAACCATCTGATTAAAAAAAATGGGCCAAAGATCTACATAGATTTTCCAAAGAAGACATACAGATGCCCAACAGGTACATAAAAAATGTTCAACATCACTAATCATCAGGGAAATGCAAATCAAAACCACAATGATATATCGCCTTTCTCCTTTAGAATGGCTATTATCAAAAAAATAAGAAATAATTACTGTTGGCAAGGATGTGGAGAAAAAGGAACCCCTGTACATTACTGGTGGGAATGTAAATTGATATAACCACTATGGAAAGTAGTATGGAGGTTCCCCAAAAAATTAAAAATAGAACTACCATATGATCCAGCAAGTCCACTTCCAGGTATTTATCCAAATAAAACAAAACACTAACTCGAAAAGATATATGCACCCCCATATTCACAGCAGCATTATTTATAACAGCCAAGTTATGGAAACAACCTAAGTGTCCATCAATGGACACACGGATAAAAAAGTTATATATACATATATTATACACACATACACACACACACACACACACACACAATGGAATATTATTCAGCCATTAAAAAGGATGAACTCTTGCCATTTGCAACAACATAGATGAACCTCAAGGACATTATGCCAAGTGAAGTAAGTCAGAGGAAAGCCAACAGCATATGACTCTCTTATATCAGACTGGGGGTGGGAGGGAAGAAATGGATGAACTGGTTTGTTTGTTTTAAATAAATTGAATAAATTTTAAAAAATAAAACTTAAATTTCCTAAAATACTTTTTTCATTTCTAGTTTTAAATATATACTTTGAATGACAAAGAAAAAGTTATGAGGCGGCTACTTAGAGGGACATATATGAGTTCACTATATGTGTAGGGGAAACTTCTGTGCACCATAGATAGATATGAAACATTGCAAATCTGCACTTTCAACTCCCATTTCAAACCACACTGAGTCAGAAGTCCTAAATCTAACTAGTTCTTCACTATTATGACTTCCCCATCTAGAGGTGACAGCACAGAATTAGAGGATTCCCAATCCTTTCTAGCTCCAGTTGTATCTACTAGTCTGTATGTTTTATAATTTGATATAACCCTTATAACATTCATCCCCACCTTAAACTGTTGATTGGTATAAAAAACAAAGTGTTTCTTAGTTAGCTGACATAAAGAAAAAGGTATCAAAGCCTCAAGTAATTTAAAATGTGAAAACTGGAAAACAAGATACATGGCAAAATAGTCAACTGTAGTTAATTTCATTCTTTTGAGGTTCTAAAATTTTTCCACTTTTGTATTTTCAGTGTATTCATAATACCTGAAAAGAACTACTTACTGGCAAATAACTCAAACACTACATGAAAGAATTAAGGTATAACCAAAGAAAATTCCCTAATTGTTACTATACATGAACAATTAAAATGGAGGGGCGCCTGGGTGGCTCAGTTGGTTAAGCGACTGCCTTCGGCTCAGGTCATGATCCTGGAGTCCTGGGATCGAGTCCCACATAGGGCTCCCTGCTCGGCAGGGAGTCTGCTTCTCCCTCTGACCCTCCCCCCTCTCATGTGCTCTCTCTCGCTCGCTCTTTAATAAATAAATAAATAAAATCTTTAAAAAAAAAAAAAACAATTAAAATGGAAAAAAGGGGTAATATGAATGTAAAAATGGTAGCATACTATAATATATGAGAAACATACAGAATACTATGAACATAAATACGGAAGTGACTAAGAGCTGGTGTTTCTTAGAGTCTTACATATTTGGATTCAAATATAGCAATGCCAGCTGTTACTAGTTACATAACTTTAAAAATTACATAATCTCTCTTTTCTTCATCTGAAAACGGATACAATGTCACCAACTTCACAGGGTTACTGTAATGATAAATGAAATTGCTTAGCCTGGTACCTGGCACAAAATAGGCATTCAACAAACAGTAGCTTTTATTACTATTATTTCTTCAGTAACAAAAGGGTAACAAATTTAATCTCAAAATTCATGTTTGAGTTTCATTGTCTCTGCTACCTGGTTTCCATGCATATTTCTCCAATTAAACCATACATACTAAGGTTACCAAAATGACCTCCAAACCTACAAATACTTTTAGATACTTCCAGTTCTTACTTAACTTCCCTGCTTTTAGTCATTAACACCGCATTCTCCTACGGTATCTATGAAGGGATACTGAAAGCATAGGGAACTACTGAAGCATTTAAGCATGGGCTCTCTCTCACCCCTTCTTCCAAAGCCATTATCTCTTCCCCTTACCTTCAAATTTTGGGGTTCTCTCAATGTTCCATCTTCAGTCTTCTCTTCCTCTCCACTTCATATTCTCCCTGGATAATTTCAATCTCTTTCTAGCTTTTAACTGTAACCTACATGCTCATAATCCCCAAATACGTCTTCTACCCTCACATCTTTCCTAAATTCCAGGCCCATATTTCCAATTACCAGTGTAAATGTTATTTATGCATTCAACAAATGCTCACCGAAAGCAAAGAAAGCAAAGGAAATATTTATTAAGCACCTAACACATACTGGAAATTTTACATCACAGAGAGGTTAAGTAATCATAGCACCAATAAAAGAGGAGTTAGAATTCAAGCACAGATCTGTTTAATAGCAAAGTCCAAGCTATTTCTACTATACTACACCGCTTCTCCAGTGCATCCACAGTAGGTCACAAGGTACTGGGAATACAAAATAAATATGGTATAAATATTTTAGATAACATGATAAAAATACAGATTCATGGATAATAATGAAGTGAAACTATAGCTCTTTTAATATCTGTATTCAATGAACAATATTTATTATCTATTATGGTCTCTACCATCAAAGGGTCACAGTTTGATAGAGGAGACTGATTTTATTTAAGCAAGTAATAAAAACGTGATTATAAACCTATGGTAAAGATAAAACAAGTGACTCATAGGAAGAGGGAGTTGACAAGAGAGAGATACGGAAGATTTCCCACATTACGATGAGGACATGTTTGCCTGATAAATTCAGGGTGGGTGGGCATTCAAGGCAGAGCGAACAATAAATATAAATAAAAGCATTAGAATCATTTTAGTCTATTCTGAAAATTCCAAGTAATTCAGAAGAAAGAAAACAGCGAGGCCTAATATATACACAAGGATGGGCCAGATGATGAACAGCTTTCTGTGCCTTTCTTTAGGGATAAAGAAAGTGAGCAATTCAGAGACACATTTAGATATTTAAGCTCTTGAATTGACAAAAGATGTGGTGCTAACTCTCAAATTTCTAGCCTGATTACAGGTAGAGTAGGGGGTAAATACTTGGGAAATTAGAAAAACAAAACAAACTTTTAAAAAAGCAACAAATAAAAATTAAAGGTGAAAAGTTGTTTTATATGTGATGAATATGAAATGCTGATGGGCAACTGACTGGTAGCAGTATAGGCAATTGTTCAACCTTGGGCACTGGCCCACCACAAAGGCATTAGCCAGTAGAGGTTGAGCCCTCAACATCGACTCATAATTGTTCCACTTACCCTTGGTAGGAGTTTAGGTATCTTCCTAAAACACAAATCTGATTGTGCCATTCTCTGACAAATCCAAGCCTAACATCTACATTTCATGTGTTAAGGTTAGCCTGTGACTTCAGGAAGAGGATATCAATTAAGCCTGGAGACCATGTGGCATGTAAAATTCAGACTCTTAAATTCAGAACACCGGAGGTAGGAACCGAGGCACACCACTAACTAAATGATCCTAGGCACATCACAATTTCCTAAGCTTCAATTCTCTCACTTAGAAAAAGTGGAAACAACTATTTATATCCTGAGTTGTTCTGAAAATAAATGAGACAGTTCATTCGTATGCAAGCACCCAACAAATGTTTAAAAAAAGAGAGAGAGAGAGAAAGGAGTATATTAGTACACAGGTCAGAAAAAGGCATAACTTTATTAGAGTCCTTTCTGTTTAGAATGCTTTTCACCCAAACCCTTACAAGACTGCCAATGTGTCCATGAGTTAGTTATAGAGTATCTATCATCTTTTAAATTTTGATATGAAAATTCTTTAAAAGAAAAAAAAAGGGCGCCTGGGTGGCTCAGTCGGTTAAGCATCTGCCTTTGGCTCAGGTCATGATCCCAGGGTCCTGGGATGGAGTCCCACAGAGCAGGGAGTCTGCTTCTCCCTCTGACCCTCTCCCCTCTCATGCTCTCTCTCTCCCTGTAATAAATAAATAAAATCTTTAAAAAAAATTATTTAAGTTTTGATATGGACAACCAACAAATTTCAGCCTCATATTGCCCCTTTATATATGAGTACCTTCATTTTACAATGAGGAAATTTACTTGAAAGTTTAAGCAGCCTATCCAAAATTACAAATACAGAAAAGTGTACTCTAGATTCTATCTATTCTATTCTACCCAAATTGCTCTCTCAAAATGAGAAGTAGAATAGTGTAGTACAAAAAAATTACCCTTATTTGTAGTCATAAGAATTGGGTTCCTACTACCTAAAACCTTGGCCAAGTATCTCCCTAATCCTATTTCACCATCTGCAAAGTTGATGATAATAACTTGCCCCATTAGTATGTACCCTGCCTACACAAAGATTTTAAGTTCTCGGGGCGGGGGGGAACAGGGATGTATATTTCTTCATATTTCTCACAAAATAATATATATTCCATAAGCAGATTTATTTGTATAAGCAATAATACCAAAATACCTTCCTTTTAAACTTGTATCTATATTAACTGTCACAAAGCTACAAATTATAACTCATAATTGAGTTTAAAAAATTTTTAATTCCTTCTGTAAACCCTGAAAATAGTTCACATAACAATTTTAAAACACACGCACTTACTTCTTTAGGAAATTAGTAATTTTGCTTTATCAATATTGTATTTTAGTCAAACATTATCTCAAATACTCTCTTGGTACAAAAGATAGAAACTTCAATACTTTATCGGTGCAATACCCAGTTTCACAATAGAAAAATTCCGCAAATTTTAGGGGGCAAGCACATTTCTACATGTAGCAAAAAATTACTGACCTATTAATAATGGTAAACTGACTTTGATATCATTTATAATAATAAACCAAGTAATACTGAGCTCCTTTATGTGATAGGTAAGTTCATTTATGGTCTACTGAACTTTATATTGTTGTCCTAAAGCATAATGAAAGTAAAAGAATGTAATAAGTTCCTTCACAGAATTTAGCATCCTAAGAACCCTCTATACAAGTGTTTTTTTTTTTTTAATTTAAATAATGGAACAGCCATTTTTTTAAATTTCTTGAGGTAAACTCTGCTTTGACTAAAGTTTCTGCAAATATCTGTAACAAATTCTTTTTGGAAAGCAGACCTTTCTGCCCTCATCTAATCTGTTTCTAAAACCAGTAAAAATCAAGGAATTCAAAAAAGAAAAAAAGAGAAGATCAAGAAGTAGCTATGCAAGGATGTGAATTGGTACATTATGGGTGGAGAAACACTACCACTCATAAAAGTCACATTCTTTCAGTAATTCTAATACATTTCCAATTTCAAACGCCCTACTTCGAAGCATGGGGGGAAGGGGGGCGAGGGGAGTGCTACATCAATTTCTGCTTCCTGATATCTTGGAAGTTTTATTAACTATGTTGGAGAACAGGAGTCAAGGATGTGCGGGCTTAGCTATTTCGCTGTTGAACTAAAACTTTTTTTTTTTTTTTTTTAAGATTTTATTTATTTATTTGACAGAGAGACACAGTGAGAGAGGGAACACAAGCAGGGGGAGTGGGAGAGAGAGAAGCAGGCTTCCCGCCGAGCAGGGAGCCCGATGCGGGGCTCGATCCCAGGACCCTGGGATCATGACCTGAGCCGAAGGCAGACGCTTAACGACTGAGCCACCCAGGTGCCCCGAACTAAAACTTTTTAAAACCAGACAACGTGATACAATACTAAAAAGCCTCTATCCTGTTCCCCCCACCCCCAAAAAGAACCGGTCCCTTTTCACACACTGGTCAATTCACACAGAATTTCAGAGTTAGTATCCCCATAGTGGAGTAAAACTATGTGACCCCAACGAAGGGATAACGAACAGCTTCAAATTCAAAGCTCGAAGTGAAGTGACACCTACAACTACTGAAACTAGCAAGGCAACAACGCTGGAGGGCGTGTCGGGCAGGACAGCAACGTAGCGCGTCGCCGAACAGACCATTCATAAGCTGAGCGAGGCAGCAGGACGGCGGACGCCGGGACCCCGGCCAGTCGGCCCGCTACGCGCCGTCTCGCTCCAAGCGCGCCAGCCTCGGAGCCACTGGGTTCCCTCCCCGCGGTCCATCCGCGCCACTGGCGTCCCGGTCACCCGCACCCTCCAGAAACTGAATAGTCTCATCGTCCCCCTCCCCCGGCTGAAGAGACACCGTCGCCTCAGCCCACTCCGCACGTTGAGGCCGCGCAAAGCACTCCCTCACCAGTCGCTAGATGAAAGTGCGCCGGTGTACTCCGCGAGACGAGCACACAGCTGCGCAGGGACTCATCCTCAGTGAAGACAACTGGAGAAACCGAACGGTGCCAGGGAGAGGCCGGTCCCCAGGCCCGGGTCAGCTGTGGAGGCGGCTGCAGATTCAGCCGCGACTACAGGCACGGGGAAGGGGGGCAGGGAGAAAAGGCCGGTGCGGGCGGAACCCAGGAATAAGACAGGCGTTGATTGGCTGGGGCTCGTGTATGCCTCACGAGGATTGGCTGGTGTCTGCCCAGGAGGCCTCGCGTGGCAACACCTAAGCTGTGGCCTTTCCCGGGAGCCTTGAGGGAACTTGACCCTGCCGGCCTTCTGACCACGGGCGCAAGCCGGGGGCGGGGAAACGCAGCCGCTGAAGTCTCTCAGCCAACAGCGGTGGTGGAGATGTCCCTTTCAGGGTCAGCCGTGGCCTAGGTAGAAACGTCAGCTGCAGACTTGGAATTCCGGATAAATCCGGGTGGAGAGAGAGAGCGCTGGAGACCTGGCCGAGTGCCTTGGGTCACCATACAGCAGAAGCCAAATGCGTAGGCAACTTGCACAGAAAAGTTCTCCCGTTGGCAGCATCGCCCTTCCCTTCCCGCTCGTACACCGGGTTGTCTGAGAGTCACTCCCTTGGTCCTAAGGCGTCACTGCCTTCCTAGATTGCTACGGGGACCTGCTGCCCACCAGGGTCACGTCAGTCAGCGTCTGACGCCGGGCTTGCACTACGATTTTCCCCGTTTAACTCCGCATGCAAGGCCGGTTTTAAAAGTGCTGGAGTGAAGAAAAAAGGGCGGGGACGGGGGAGAGGACTTATTAGTATTAAGAGGAGGAGGAAATCGATACTAGTGTACCAAATGGGTATCACTGCAACCAAATGCCTCATACAGTAGGCATTCAGCAATTGTTCAAGGAGGGGTAGTTTGACTCAGAACAACGCTAGCCGTTAGGATTTGGCTGTACACTCGGCCACGTTGTCAATTATACAAGCCACTTAGCCTCTCTCATCAATAAAACGAAAGCGTTGGACTACGTGTCTTTTTTTTTTTCCCAATTAGAAAGAGTTTTTATTTTTTTATTATTATTATGTTACGTTAATCACCATACCTGTCTTCTTAAGGGCCGCCAGTTCAGCTTTACTGTCTTTGTAGCCTTCTTTATAAAAGCGCAAAGCCATACAGCTGGTTAGGGAAAGGGAAAGGGAGAATAGCTCCCCTGCTGCCCTTCCCAATACAGTGGTCTGTTTCTTTGCCCCTTTTCAAGGTGCCCTGTTGCCTACTTTGATGTAACAAAAACCAATTTGTAATGTAAAAATTAAGTGATTTGGAAAATAAGCTATATATGATGACTTTTATATTACTGAACAAAGAAACCAGTAATGGCAAGTAAGGATAATAATGTATATAAGTGCATAGGCCTGAGTTCAAATCTTTTATTGATCTCTTTTATTTGGCAAGTAATTAGCTTTCCTGAAGATGTACTTTCCTCGTTTGTAAAATAGAAGCAATAAAGTATTTTAGAAGCAAAAATGCATAAGTTGATTTTTTAAATCAACATTTAATTATCGCAAAGAAAAATAAATTATAAAACTCAGAGATCAAAATTAAGAATCACCCCTAATTCCACCGCACCAAGATAATCATTAGTATATTACTCTCTCTTCTTTCTTCTATGGTCACAGATGCATTTGCATTTGTGAAAAATTATATACAGGTATACAGCACATGGAGTGCCTAGCACTTCATGAATAAAAAATCTTACTTTTATAAGTCAAAAGGTATTTCCAGGAGCACCTGGCTGGCTGAGTCAGAAAAGTGTAGAGATTACTTACTGCTGGGTGTAGAGATTACTTACAAATAAAATCTTAAAAGAAAAAAAAAAGTATTTCCATAGTAGCGGAATTATTCCAAGCGGTCATTCATTCATTTTAACAAGAATGGCAAGCCCAGATAATCCCAAACATAAGAATAGATTGCTACCTATACAAGTACTACAAAGAATATTATCAATTTAATCCGACTTCCCAAAGAAGTGACACAAACTATGATCCTAGGAATGAGTAGGCAATAACTAGATGAAACAGGGAAGAAAGAACATTCCAGTCCAAAAGATGTGGAATTGCTCCTAATTTCCCTAAAAAACTGAATGCCTTCAAATATATTGGTTATTTGCAAGAATTATTGAAATGATTAGGAATTAATGCAAATGAAATACAATTAAATGAAAAATGTATTGCAGATGATATTAGGGGAGGAAGAGATCATAATTAGCCATTTTGGGAGGCTTTTAAACATGTATGTGTTTACCATAGAAGAAAGAAGAGAGAGTAATATACTAATGATTATCTTGGTGTGGTGGAATTAGGGGTGATTCTTAATTTCGATCTCTGAGTTTTATAATTTATTTTTCTTTGCGATAATTAAATGTTGATTTAAAAAAATCAAAATTTACCACAAAAGAAAAATTGACTAGAATTTCTGAAGTAGACTTAAAGTAAGAAATACATCCAGAGATGGCTTTAGAAGACTGCAATGATGTAAATGGAGAGAAGTAGGAGAATGGTCCAGGCATCAGGAAGGAAGTTTGAGATAAAGCCAGAATAGAGCACTGCAGAAATGTTTTTAAGCAACACAGCTTAAAATACTCCCAAATGCCATTTTTCCAAAATAAATTAACAGTGCTATTCTTCATAATCAAGATATATTGTGCTGTCATTCAAGTTGTATATAGGCAGTGCTGCCCCTACTTTAGCTGGTAATATAAGAATGTTAGAACTTGTATGGTTGGATCAAAACCCAAACCCAATGAGGTTCTGCAAGAATAGTTATTACTGTAGGAAGGTCAGTGCGGCTGGCCTAGAGATGACTGGAACCTTATGGTTTGGCCCTGTTTTCTGCTCCAGACCATTTTCCATGTGAAAACACTTGGCTCGCTGCAGCTTTCTGACACACACCTCAGCTTTTCCATTAGGAACACAGTGCTGTGCCCTCTGCCTTAAGCACAAAAATTCCAGAGCCCCTGATGGGTTCATATTGACTCAGATTAGGCACAGAGTCAAGGTTATAAAGCTTGACAGCCTCTATGAGAGTCATGTTTGAAGCAGAGTAATGAGTAGCTCCCCCAAAGAATGCAGGGTACAGGGCAGGCAAAATAACAGACAAATAAGGTGTTTCTCTACTATTAGATCCAGGGGATATGGTCCCAGCTACATTCTTCCTGTGCAATGATTATCCTTCAAATCCTCACGTAGAGGAGGCTACCTCCTTAAAAATCTGTGTAGACTTCCCTGATGCCCCTTCCTAACAGTTATCCCCTCATCTTTAACTTTGATAACTTATTAATATTATTGTGTCACACTGTATTATTCTTAAATTTATTATTTTACGTGTGGATGCAGTAAAAGCAGGGACTCCAGAGGCATACCGCCTGAATATAAAATTTTACTCCTCTTCATATGTGAGACCTTAGGCAAGTTACATAACCTGTGTAGGCCTCAGTTTCCTCATCTCTACCATGTAACTAATAATAGTTGATGCATAAAGTTTTTATGAAGTTTAAATGAGATATCTGTCAAGCTCTCAGGAGACCTCTTAGCACTTAACAAAAGTTGACATACCTCCACCCTTCTGGTTGTACTTGTGTGAGGGAGCATTTGAGGGTGGGATGGGGAGACAAAAGGAATGACCCACAAGATGGTAGTGTTTGAATATAACTTTAGAACTGTATAAGCTTGAAAGAATCCACCAATGAATCTATAACTTTAAGGCAATTCAAGACAAATTCAAAACCTACATGAAACAAGGAAACCTGTGAGAAAGCAAACCTATGAATTTGGCAAGCTTAGCATCATTTCATAACCAGGACAATGTGAACTCCCTAAACTCTCTCTCCTGTTTACAATGACTAAGAATTTGTAGTGTTCCTTTCTTGGAATTGCTTGTGTTCATCCTTTACCTAACTATAAAATTAAATCAAGCTGTTGACACCACAGCTTCCTTTTTTAAAAAGGAGAAGAAAAGCAAGTTTGATTTAAAATGGCAGAGTGGGCACATAATACAACCTTCTCTTCATGCCACAAACCCCTAGACCTGGCAGAAAACACATATTTTTAAAAATTGAATTCATAAATTCATTGGAAAACAAGAAGGTTAGCTGTCGATGGAATTTATGAAAATTCCCTGAAAAATGGATAGGAAGCTGGATTGGACAGAAGGACTAACAGCCCCAAACAACAAGACAGAACTGCTACAAAAGGTAATAGCAGCACCAAAAGTGTTCCACATCTAGAGGTGACCATCAGGAGCAGGAAGGAGTCCAGACAAAACCACAAAGTAATTAGAGTCTCACAGCAGGAGCAGGTGAGCCAATGAAGTTCCCCATCCCCCAACCCATGATGGCAACAGGGGTATCTATCCATAGGAAGAATATACAGGACCTTCAGTTTGATAGGCCAGCATCCATGTGGCTGTTGAAACCTGGAACAATCAGGAAGCTCTTAAACCCAGAACACCAGCTCTTAGCTCTTCCTGTTCAGCAGCATGCCCCACCCCTTCCTCATACATCTAAAGAAAAGGCAGGCGGTGGCCACATGTGTTAATCCTCCCCACCAGAGATAGTGTGCAACAAGCCACCGCACAAAAATAAACAAAACAAAAAAAGAATCTCAAGTACACAGATGAGCACAAAAGCAAGAGTTACCAAATATTTGAGGAAAGCCAACATCCTAAGAGACATAAATTTACAAATCCAAGAAGCTCCGCAAACCCCAGGCAGAATAAATACAAAAATAACTATGCCTAGAAACATCATAATCAAATTGTTGAAAACCAAAGATAAAGAGAAATCTGAAAGCATTTAGAGAAAAATGGAATACTACGTAAAGGAAGAATGATTTAAAACACTATGAAGTTCACACAGGAACTGTGAAGATGACCATAGCTCAATACCTTTAAAGAATAAAAGAAAGAAACTGTCAACCCAGAAAATCTTCCACAATATAGAAGGCAAATGAAGATATTCTCAGAGAAAGAAAAATTAAGAGTAATAGTAGCCATCAGAACTGCCCCCACCAGAACTTCTAAAGAAAGTTCTTCAGTCTGAGGGGAATGCTGCAGATAGAAACTCAAAATTTCATGGCAGAAGGAAGAATATGAGAAATGGAAAGTACTTGATGAAATAAAGTCAACCTCCATTACATGCACACCTCAGAGATGTTGCAATTCTAGACTACTGCAGTAAAGTAAATATCACAATAAAGTGAGTCAAATAAATTTTTTGGTTTCCAAGACCATATAGAAATTGCTTTTACACTATACAGCAGTCTTTTAAGAATGAAATTATGTCTGAAAAAAACAAACTATATACATACCTTAATTTAAAAAATACTTTATTGGGGTGCCTGGCTGGCTCAGGTGGTAACACATGCAACTCTTGATCTCATGGTCATAAGTTCAAGCCCCATGTTGGGCACAGAACTTCCTTTAAAAAATAAAAAAAAATTAAAAATGCATTATTGCTAAAATATGCTAACCATCATCTGATCTTTCAGCAAGTCACAATCTTTTTGCTGGTTAATGGTCTTGCTTCAGTGTTGATGGCTGCTGACTGATCAGGGTGGTGCTTGCTGAAAGTGAGAATGACTATGGCAATTTCTTAAAACAAGTCAACAGTGAAGTTTGCCAAATCAACTGACTCGTCCTTTCATGAATGATTTCTCTGTAGCATGCAATGCTATTTGATAGCATTTTACCCACAGTAGAACCTCTTCAAAAATTGAAGTCAATCCTCTCAAACTCTGCCACTGCTTTATCAACTAAGTTTATAAACTATTCTAAATCCTCTGTTGTCATTTGAACAGACTTCACAGCATCTTCACCAGGAGTAGATTCCATCTCAAGACACCACTCTCTTTGCTCATCCATAAAAAGCAACTCCTCAGCCCATCAAGTTTGATCATGAGATGGTAGCAATTCAGGCCCATCTTCAGGATCCACTTCTAATTCTAGTTGCCTTGCTATTTCCACCACATCTGAGTTCACTTTCCCCAATGAAGTCTTGAACCCCTCAAAATCATCCATGAAGGTTGGAATCGACTTCTTCTAAACTCCTGTTAATGTTGTTATTTTGACCTCTTTCCATGAATCATGAATGTTCATGGCATCTGGAATGGTGAATCCCTTCCAGAAGATTTTCAATTTATTTTACCCAGATCCATAAGAGGAATCACTACCTATGACAACTATAGCCATATGAAATGTATTTCTTAAATAATAAGACTTGAAAGTCAAAATGACTCCTTGATCCATGGCCCACAACATAAATGTTGTGTTAGCAGGCATGAAAATGACATGAATCTCATTGTACATGTCCATCAAAGCTCTTGGATGACCAGGTGCATTATCAATGAGCATTTTAATGATTTAATAATGAGTAACATTTTGAAAGAATCAATTTTTCTGAGCACTAGGTCTCAACAGTGGGCTTAAAACGTACATTCAGTAAACCATGCAGTAAACAGATGTGCTGTCATCCAGGCGTCATTCCAGTTTTAGAGCACAGGCAGAGGAGATTTAGCATTATTCTTAAGAACCCTAGGATTTTTAGTTTGGTTAAGTGAATGAACACTGGCTTCAGCTTCAAGTTACCAACTGCATTAAGCCCTAACAAGACAGTCAGCCTGTCCTTTGAAGCTGTGAAGCCACTCACTGACTTCTCCCATTAGAAAGCTGTTTGTCTACATTGAAAATCTTGTTTAGTGTAGCTGCCTACATTAATGATCTTAGCTAGATCTTTGGGATAACTTGCTGCAGCTTCCACATCAGCACCTGTTGCTTCACCTTCACGTTGATGTTCCAGAGACCGCTTCTTCCCTTAAACTTCATGAGCCAACCAACCTCTGCTAGCATCAAACTTTTCTTCTGTAACTTCCTCACCTCTCTCAGCCTTCATGGAATCGAAGAGAGTTAGGACCTTGCTCTGGATTACGTTTTGGCTGAAGGGAATGTTGTGGCTGGTTGGATCTTCTATCCAGACCGCTAAGACTTTCTCTATACCAGTAATAAGGCTGTTTCACCTTCTTACCATTTGTGTGTTCACTGGAGTAGCACTTTTCATTTCCTTCAAGAACTTTTCCTTTGAATTTACAACTTAGCTAACTCTTTGGTTCAAAAGACCTAGTGTTTGGCCTATCTCTGCCTTTCTCACTAAGCTTAATCATTTTTAGCCTTTGTTTTAAAATGAGAAGGCATTCAACTCTTCTTTTCACTTAAACACTTAGAGGCCATTTCAGAGTTCTTAACAGGCTTAATTTCAATAATTTGTGTCTCTAGGAATAGGGAGGCCCAAGAAGTAGAGGGTTACAGGGAATAACCAGATGGAGCAGTCAGAACACACAACATTTACCAATTAACTTCACCATTTTTTATGGGTATAGTTCATGGTGTCCAAAAACAACTATTAGAATAACATTAAAGATCACTACATATCACCATAACAAGCATATTAATAATAATAAAGTCTGAAATATTGCAAGAATTACCAAAATGTGACACTGAGACACAAAGTGAACAAATTCTGTTGGGGAAAAAAATGATGCCGATAGACCTGCATGGTTGCCACAAACCTTCAGTTTGTAAAAGACACAATGTCTGCGAAGTGCAGTAAAAGAAAGTACAATAAAATAACATATGCCTATATTCACAGATTCCATATTTGTGATTTGCCCCCTTGCTAAAATTTATTTGTAACTCCAAAGTCAGTACTCACAATGCTTTCAGTCATTCAGGGACATAAACAGAACAATGAAAAACTTGAGTCGCCTACAGCACACACTTCCAGCATGTTCCCAGCTGAGTTCATACAAGACAATGCTCTGCCTCCTTGTTTCAGCTGTCATGCAAACAGGTATCTATCTTTTCTTGGTCTATTTAGTGC
Organism: Mirounga leonina; assembly: GCF_011800145.1. Taxonomy (NCBI): domain Eukaryota; kingdom Metazoa; phylum Chordata; class Mammalia; order Carnivora; family Phocidae; genus Mirounga; species Mirounga leonina. Next base: position 41,316,894 of record NW_023270807.1, read on the forward strand.
CATGTTTTTTGCATTTGTGTGCTTATCTTGATGATTTCACTCTTTGAAATGGCCCTCAAATATAGTCTAGTGTTCCTATGCCCAAGGCTGTAATATCCTTTTTGGAAACAATGCATGTGTTAAATAAACTTTGTTCAAGTATGAGTTGTGTTATTGGCCACCAGTTCAATGTTGATGAATCAACAATATACATTAAAGAGTCTTCAAATAGAAACATACATAAAACAAGGTTTGTATTGATCACCACTCACTCTCCTGGGTCTCCATCTTGCCAATTGCAGATGTTGGGAATTATCATCCTCAGTAATCATGCGGGCCAATTTCTTATAATAAATAAGTATGTATATACAATTATATATATATATTTCTGTTCTATTGGCTCTGTTTCTCTAGAGAACACTGACAAATACCTCACTGATGTTTATAGGTCCCTACATCCAATGACTGGAGAATACATCTTCTTTTCAAGTGTACATGGTCCATTCAACAAGATAGACCATATAGTAAATCTTAAAATAAGTCCTGATAAAATTTAAAGGATTAGAATCACAAAGGAGGTTAGGTATTTCATGCTGAATGAAAATAAAAATATAACATATCAACATCTTTATGATGAAGCTAAAGCAGTGCTTATATACAGAAATTTATGGCTTTAAATACTTATATTAGTAAATAAGGAGAGATTAAAAAAAAAAATCAATGACCTAAGCTTCCACACTAAGAAGCTAGAAAAAGAGCAAAGTAAATTCAAAGTGGGCAGAAGGAGGAAAAAATAAAGAGCAAAAATCAATTAAATTGAATATTAAAAAAATAGAGAAAATCAGCTAGTTGTTCTTTGGAAAGAAAGCTGAAGTTGTTCTTTGGAATGATCAACAAAGCTGAAAGTTGTTCTTTGGAAAGAAAGCTGAAGTTGTTCTTTGGAAAGATCAACAAAGCTGAAAGTTGTTCTTTGGAAAGATAAACAAAATTCATAAACTCCTCGCTAGAGTTAGTTGTCAAGAAAAAAATGAAAATTGGGGCCTGTCAAGAATTTTGAAGGTTTGAGATTGTACCCTATTTGCAAAGCTAACAAGTTAGCCTGCCAGTTTCATGGATGCTGGTCAACCAACAGAGATTCCTGGGTCAGAGATAGGACTTTATTACTCATGGTGCAGCAAGCAGCATGAGCTTTATGTTTGCATCACTTCCTTTTGGCCCCAAAGGCCCTCAAGAATGATACACACTTCTTTGACACTGGCTGTAGCAACTTCTTTTATTTTTTATTTTTTTATTTTATTTTTTTAAAGATTTTATTTATTTATTTGACAGAGAGAGAGATAGCGAGAGCAGGAACACAAGCAGGGGGAGTGGGAGAGGGAGAAGCAGGCTTCCCGCCGAGCAGGGAGCCCGATGTTGGACTCGATCCCAGGACCCTGGGATCATGACCTGAGCCGAAGGCAGACGCTTAACGACTGAGCCACCCAGGCACCCAGTAGCAACTTCTTTTAGATATGTCCCCTGAGGCAAGGGAAATAAAAGCAAAAATATACTATTGGGACTACATCAAAATAACAAGCTTCTTCATAGTGAAGGAAACAATCAACAACTAAAGGCAACCTACTGACTGGGAAAAGATATCTGCAAATGACATATCTGATAAAGGGTTGGCATCCAAAATATATAAAGAACTGATATAACTCAAGACCCACAAAACAAATAACCCAATAAAAAAATAGGCAGAAGATATAAACAGATATTTCTCCAAAGAAGACATACAAATGGCTAACAGACACATGAAAAGATACTCATCATCACTTATCACCAGGGGAATTCAAATCAAAACTCTAAGGAGGGGCGCCTGGGTGGCTCAGTTGGTTAAGTGACTGCCTTCAGCTCAGGTCATGATCCCAGGGTCCTGGGATCGAGTCCCGCATCGGGCTCCCTGCTCTGTGGGGAGCCTGCTTCTCCCTCTCCCACTCCCCCTGCTTGTGTTCCCTCTCTCGCTGTGTCTCTCTCTGTCAAATAAATAAATAAAATCTTAAAAAAAAAAAAAAAAACTCTAAGGAGATATCACCTCACACCTGTCAGGATATCTAAAATCAACAACACAAGAAACAACAGGTGTTGGTGAGATGTGGAGAAAGGGGGACCCTCTTGCTCTATTGGTGGGAACACAAACTGGTACAGCCATTGTGGAAAACAGTATGGAGGTTTCTCATAAAGTTAAAAATAGGACTACCTTATGATCCAGCAATTGCACTACTAGATATCTACCCCAAGAACATAAGAACCTTAATTCAAAGGGATGCATGCACCCCTAGCAGCATTATTTATAATAGCCAAGATACGGAAGCAGGCCAAGTGTCTGATGAATGGATAAAGAAGAAGTGGTAAATGTATATGGTGGAATATTATTCAGTCATAAAAAATGGCATGAAATCTTGCCATTTGCAATGACATGGATAGAACTAGAGAGTATAATGCTAAGTGAAATACATCAGTCAGAGAAAGACAAATACCGTATGATTTCACTCATATGTGGAGTTTAAGAAACTAAACAAACAAGCAAAGGAAAAAGAGAGAGAGAGAGATCAAGAAAGAGACTCTACTATAGAGAACAAACTGATGGTTACCAGAGGGAAGAGGGGTGAGGGGATGGGTGAGATAGGTGATGGGGACTAAGGAGTGCAGTTGTTGTGATGAGCACTGGGTGATGTATGGAAGTGTGGAATTACTCTATTGTACACCTGAAACTGATATAACATTGTACGTTAACTAACTGGAATTAAAATAAAAACTTAAAATAAAAAAATGTTTTAAGTAGTCATAGCTATAGATCCTACCGACATTAGAAGGAAAAATAAGAGAACATTGTAAACAACATTAGGTTAAAAAATTCAGAGCAGTGGGTTGCCTTTGAAGAGTTGGGGATGGGAATTGACTGGGAAAGAATATGAGTGGACTTTCTGAGGTGGTAGAAATATTCTGTACCTTGAGAGGGGTGTGGGTTACACAGGTGTAAGCAGTATCAAAATTCCGCAAATGTACACTTAAAATTTGTGCATTTGTAAAATTTATCTCAAAAAAAAACCCAATAAACAATATGAACTCAAGCAATAATTTTTATGCTGAAGGGTTTAAATGTCAATTGATACCTACAATTTACTACAAAATACATCAAGTAATATTATTTGGGAAAAATGGTGAATGGATGGTAGATAAGTGATAAAGGAAGTATAATAAAAATGTGGATGCTGTAATCTTGATGGATATATAGTTGTTCACAGTTGGAGGAAAGAGACTTAAAAACATAAATCAATTACACTCTTTGGACTTTATTTGGATCATAATTTGGACACATAAACTATAAAATATTACGAGACCCTGGGGGAAATGTGGACACTGACTGCCACTTGTTCATTGCTTTTAGGCCTGTGTAGGATATGCTGTCAGTTCCTAGGCCCCATAGTCCCTCACCCTTACCCTTGGGTGCATGCTACACAGAATTCAGCTAGCAGCACCTGCATGCCTTTGCCTGCTAAAACCTCTGCCTGCTCATGTGGGTGCCTGCAAGTGCTGAGGAGTTCATGCTTTCCAGAGCAGCCTTCTGCCCACATCTAACTTACAACCTTCCCTTTTCTTTCTCACTTCCCTATTAATGTCTCCCCTCTGAAATAGACTCTTTGCCTTCCAGCCTTTGTTTCAGTATCGGCTTTTGGAAGAACCCACAGTAAGACATTGGGATACTGGCATTTTCTTTATCTTTTTTTTTTAAAGAGTTCTTAATTTTTGGAGGTACATATTAAAATATTCACAGATAAAATGACATTATCTGGGATTTGTTTCAAAATAATCAAGTGTTGGTAGGAAGAGTAGGCAGAGGTAGGGATGGAAATAATGGCAGACGGCTGATAACCGTTGAAGCTCAGTGATGGACATGGGTGTTCATTATATACTACTGTCTACTTTGTAAATTTTAGAAATTGTCCTGAAAATGACCTGTAGGGGCTAATGATGATAAAAGGAGATCTATTGAGAAGCTGGAGCACAAACTCTGGCCTGGGCTTATCAAGTCAACTCACCTGAGGAAGACATTGTTTTAAAAGTTGACCAGAGAATCTACACTAGAATATTCATAGCAACCTTATTTACGGTAGCCCCAAACTAGAAGCAATGAGAATGTCTTTCAATAGATGAACAGTTGAACAAGCTATGGTTTATCTGTACCTTGGGGGAATGCTATTTGACAATGAAACGGAACTAACTATCGATGACACATAATAACCTGAAAGGATCTGAAGGGAATATAGTGAGTGAAAAATGCCAATCTCAGAAGATCATATATGATTCCATTTATATAACATTCTTGAAATGACTCAAGTTTAGAGACGGAGATAAATTAATGATTGCCAGGGGTCAGGGACAGGAGGAAGTAGGTATAACTATAAAAGGGTAGCAGAAAGGAGATCTTGGTGACAATGGACCAGTTTCATATCTGGATGGTGGTGGTGGTTACATGAATCCATATATTTGCATAGCCCTCTACACACAGACATACACGTACATATACACGATTAAGTTCATGTAAAACTGGAAAAATCTAGATAAGTTCTATGGACTGTACCAATATCAACTTCCTTGATTTGAATTTGTGCTACAGTTATGTAAAATGTACTATTAAGGGAAACTAAGTAAAAGGTACAAGGGCCTTTCTGAGGAATCTCTATCACAAATTATAAAGTTTTTCTAAAAAGTAAAGAAATGGAAATAAAGTTTTTTAAAAAGGCATGTAGATTTTTTTTAAGGAATCTCTACACCCAGTGTGAGGCTCAAACTCACAACCCCCAGGTTAAGGGTCAGATGCTCTTACCGACTGAGCCAGCCAAGCACCCCTTGCATCCAGGTTTCAAAGATAGCTAGGATGAAGGCACTAGCAGTTGAGTCCCATATCCAGTGTTGACAATGAAAAAAGTCCAAGATTCCTTCCTTCATCCAGAAAGCAAGAGGCGTAGAGCCTTCGCTAGAAAGCCCAGTAGCCTAATTTTTGCAGACCATGTAGCCTGTAAGCCTGATGATAAGGCCCTCTTCCAGACTGGTAAGGTATCCAACATCTTAATACATTCCTTTTCTGCTTAAACTAGTCAATATAGGCTCTGTTGTTTACAGCTTTGAACACTGTTTGATTTTTATTCTAATGACTCTAACTGCATCTGAATTTTCTGAGGCATTTTAAGGAGTGATAAATAAAGCTAAAATGTATCTCTACACACTGAGCCCACTGAGAAATCACTATCAGGCTACACATTAATAAATGGATATATGATTCTCCTCAAGAATTTCTTTGTTATGAGCCTGATTATAGATGCTTGGTTACCCCTAGAAGTAGAGAGAACTGGAGCTTTGCAATTATTAATGACCCTGTCTTTCTGATTTTTTTTTGTTGTTCTGGAATCCCTAAGAAACCAGAGCTCTGTGTGTTCTTCTGTGTCCAGAACACAGATTTTTCTTCTATAGCTCACTGATGATATGCAGCACTGGCCCTTTAAACCCCCCGAGTGGCGCATACTGGTTCTTAGATGGAAGGAATTCTGCCTGGAAAACCCTCCTGCTTTAAGCACACCTTAAGTGAGGGCTCTGCAAAGGGGATGTTGAGGGCTTTACGATTAACCTATACTGTAAGCAGGTCAGGAATGGACAAGAGGACAGGCAAAGGACCAGAGGAGAGAGCAAGAGAAAACAATGAGAAATGGAGTTCTGAAAAAAAAGGAGTAAGACTGACAGAAATGATCCTGGCCTAAGTAAAAGGAGAAGGAGGAAGACAGCCAGGGCAGGATCTTTAAGGACCTCATGGTCACAATTTCCCCTTTTTATTGCTTTGTATCAAATGTGTATATAGGTTTGGATCTTTGCTGGTGTTGGGACTTTGTACCTCATTTACTTAGGATATAATCTGTAGAAGTTAATTTATAAAGCTTACAAGAGCAGAACCATTTGAATGGAATTTTTATCTGGTCTCAAACAGAAACAGCCAGTTTTATTTTACATCTCCATTTTACATTTGTGGGTAAAATGTAGCCAAATAAGCACTTTCTAAAATCTAATGTAATTGCCCAATGGGGCTCCCCCAAATGGAGATGATGGGATCATCAGAGGTACACATGCTATGATGTGTATAACAATTTCTTCTTCATAGCTTTGTCACTGTTCCTTTTACATCTTCTAAAATTACTACCATTCATTATTTAAATTTTTAACAAAAAACAAGACAAATCAAAAAACCAAAGAACTGGGAAGTTGGTAGCTCTGAGTCTGCCAAGGGCCACCATTCCACCATTAATCATTATTATTGCCTACTTGTCTTTGGTGTCTTCCAGTTTAGAAGGTATTTTGATATCCTTTGTTTCCCATTATGACTTTGCTTCTCTACAACAATCCCGAGAAAGAAGGAGGGTTTATTGATAGGTTTAAAATGAAAAAGATGATGCTCAAAGGGGTTAAGTGACTTTCTCAAGGTCACAGAGCTAGTAAAAAGATCCCTCATTGCTCATATCAGAAACAGCCTGCTGCCCTTTCTAACGCTAAGGGATTAAATTAAATGAGAAGAGAGAGCCCTGGGGAATTGCCTCTAATCACCCCACATTAGCTGAAAAGCACAGATTGCCTTCTACTTCCTCTCAAATCCCATTGCACTTGCCATCTGTAAAATTCACTTGAGCTCTTCTTCATATTTTGCCTTGTCTTGCTTCTAAGAGTTGAATAAATGTATGGGTGAATAGTGTGTGTGTCTTATATAGTACATTGTATTTAGTACAAATGTTGTATTTGTACTAAATTATATAGTACAAATATTAGATAATAGGCAAGATCAGATATATAGACAAATAATAGAAACAAGAACCTAGATTTTTGTATTCTCACAAAATTGAGCACAATGCAATGCTTATAAATAACTTTTTATTTGAGTTTAATTAGAGAATAGTATGGAAAATACAGACTTTGCCCTAGGAAAGTAAGATAGAGAAAAGGACAATTTTAGTGGAGGTCAACCAGGTACATTTGTGGCTATGGAGTCAATCACTGAATGATCAGTCTAATCATTCTTTTGCCAAGACATTTAATTGTCTTGACCTAGTTGCACATCTCACCTCAGTCATAACCCTGGATCAGCTTTCTTCACTCTTCACTTTGGTGAGGCTAGAGACAAGGTTACAAGGAACAGAAAGATTAACTTATACTTGTTTAAGTAATAAAGGTTATTTGGATGGAAAAGTCCAAGGTAAAATGGCCTTCAAATGAGGCTTGATCTTGCAGCTCAAATGATGTGAGCAAGACTGACTTTCTTTTTGTCTTTTCACTCTGCCTTCCTCAGAGTTGTCTTCATGCTCAGGCCAGGCATTGCTCCATTGCCTTGTGGTTTTCAGTAGAGCTATTGAGAATTCTGATGTCATTCTTGTTCCCAGTTCTTGGTATGTGACCTATTTTTTTTCCCATTGGAAGACTTAGGGTTGTAAAATTTCAAGATAATCCTTCTTCATTCATATCTAGCAAGGAAAAGCAAATATGTGTCCCAATATTCACAATAAAGTGCTAGGTTAGGTACCACCAATGAAACAATCACTCTAGCCAGGTAAATTGAAGGGACTGAAAAGTTTAAACTCAGTTCTGTGTTCCATATTAGAGCTAGAAATGGAATCAATTTTCTTGGGATCATATGGGTTCCCAGTGGGAATTGGTAGCTACTGGAAAGAGGAAAATAGATACTATAGAACTAACATGTTCTGCATTTTCCTTTATCTTGGCTGATAGGTGTTAATAGAAGAAACCAAAAACACACATGGAATGCATACATGAAAACTGTGCTCACCAACATCTGCAGGATTATTACATTAATCCCTCCCTCACATTACTCTATTAAGTGCTTTTTCTCAGTTTAACTTGATCAAGTATCTCTCTTCACCAAAAAAGAATAAAACTCACTCAAACCAATGAGATTTAACTACTACCTTGATTATCTCCCCTCACAACCAAGTATATGAAGTCTACACACAATGTAAAACTTAATAAAGTGAGACAAAAACAAGGCCACTGAAACCCACAAAATATCAAACACCTCCTCTCCCAGCTAATGTGACTGCTTTTTTTTTTTTTTTTTTTTTTTTTTTACCAATCCTCCCTCTAGCCTGCCCTCCCTATAGGTAAGATTTATTGATATACCTCGACATAGAATTGCCCTTTTTGATAGTGAGTAAATCCCCATTTTCTTAGGCTCTCCCCAAAATTACCCAACTAAAGCTCAAATCTGATAAATAGGGTTCTAACACTCTCTTACTGAAACACCTCTCAGTTTCTCATGGTGAGTGTTCTCCACCTTTGCACTGAGTAATAAAATCAAGATGGTCAACTAAAGGTGTGTTTCTGGTGGTCTTTGGCTGGAAGGTGTTGGCAGTCCTTACTGCAGCCACTGGAGTCCACTGAAACATCCTTCATTTCTCTTCTGAGTTACTTCAACATCCTCAAAATGGTTTTCCCTGTCCCCCCATCTTATTTCCTCTAATCAACATTCTAGCATCCTTTCCAGGGTGATCTTTCTGAAACTCAAATAGGATCATGTCACTTCCAATTCCCTATATTCCTAAGAATAAAGTCTAAATATTTTAGCCTGGCCTATGACACCCTTCTTACAATCTCACCTCCTGTCCAATTAGTCACCACCTCCCCAGCTCCAGTGCCAAGCAATATTCTTGGTAAATTTGTTTGCAGTTTTCCTAAAGCATTTTTCTGAACGTTGGCATGGTCTTTGGACCTCTTCTGATGCCTAGAAGCCTTCTTCATCTAGTTAATTTTTACTTGTTCTTAAAGCCTTGGCTCAAGAATTTTCTTCTCTGAGAAACCTTCTTGAATATCCCTGAGTGTCATTATTGTGTATTTCTTTCTCTCATAACATGTACCACACTGTACTGTATGTGCTTACTTGTTTTTCCCACAAGGCAACCAACTTCTTGAGGTCCATAATCTTATTTTATTCATCCTGATATCCTCTGGTAGTGGGTCATACCCAGGGTTCTTCTCCTGTGATGTTTGGAAATGGAAGGAGGGTGTAGGGTTAGGTTGCTCAGGATTGAGACCTGCTTTGTGGATATGACCCAGAGATAATAAATGTTTTGCAATATATTAGATAATCCTGTACAAAGAATTATCTCAAAGGACTATTTCGCCCCAAATGTCTGTATCATCTCCATTAAGAAACACCACGGATTCTCAGTAGGTGTTTGTTTATTGAAGGAATTAATAAACATGAATGATGTAAAAATAAAAGAATAAATTAATGAACAAATAAAGAGGGAGCAGCCTGAGCACTGTAAGTATACCCTAAGGGAGGTATTGACTGAGAAATTCATACTTTGACAACTTAAAAATTTTCTCCTGGTCATAATTACTATACCCTTCCTCTGGGGTTGTGAGTACAAGGTACAACCTGAGTTGAAAGAACTAATTAAAGTGAGCAGATTCATATGAAGATATGTGAGGTGGGAGATAAAACCCGACTATCTAGATGTGAGAGGGAAGGCATTTCTGTAAGGCTTCTTAGATCATTTGGCCTATGACATTTACCTCACCTTTTCAAGACAAGATCTCTTAATTCTGATTTGAACTTTACATTTAACCATTTAACCCAAGGCCCATTACTTGCAGTTTATTGTTGCTGCAAATTAAAATCCACAGGGAGCAGACACGCACTGTGGTTTTATTTGCCAATGTAAGTACTATGTGACTCACATCCTCCCTTCAGGGGAATCTTAGCTAGGTAAAACTTTTCCAGGGCTCAACTTTTCCTGGAATAACTTTGTCATTAAAGACATAGGCACTGAATCAAAAGCTAATTGAATCAAAACTGTGGATAATTTAATCTGGAACTCGAGACACATTTAGTGCATAAATAATTGGTACCAAGTGTCTTTTATGCAAGGAGGCCAACTGTTTCTGGGTCCCAATGCAATCATTTCTAGTTTTGAAGGCAGTATTTTAGAATCCCTCAATCTGTTCACATATCCAATGTCATAAAAAAGATTTCAATGTAATACCAACCTATAAATATTAGCTGATGATCATGAGCTAACCTGTACTTCAAAAAATAAGAGGCATCCTTAGAAATGTTTTTAAAATTGTTCATTCACACTTTTCATGGAAATATTGTTTCTAAACTTTTAATTTCTCTGGAGAAAAGAATAGCAAGTTCTCATAAGGATGACTGTGAAGGACTTTTGTTCATCTTCAGTCATTGCAAATCCAGTGTATCCCCAACCACAGGTGTTCTATTTATTCACTTACTGTTTAAAAGAAAGGGGGGGAAACCCCCTTCCTTTTGTTTACCATTCTTTTGAGACCTATCAGATTAACAAACTATTCTATGCTGATCTATTAGTGGGAGCTAATGGCTAGTGGGGTTTTCAGTACTGAGATAGCCTTTTTGAGATGATGTCTTAATTCACCAAATTCACTAATAAATCCAGTGATGGGAGTGTTTGTAGGCACTCCTAGTAGTTTGTGAGAAAGATTTGGGAATAGACTGGATCTAAAGCAAGCATGGCCTGGAGTTATTCAATTTATATTAATGCTGTGGAAGATGATTCCATATAAAGCTCAGCTCCTAAGATCTCACTTTGCAGGAAGCTGCCATTTTTACCTATAAGAGAGCCAATCAGGACTAGCTAAATGGATATAAGAATTACATTAAATTCAATGAAACATATCTATTGAGCACATGACACATTTTAGGCACTCTGATAGCTAGGGCAGGGGATTTTTAAAAAGCAACTTAAAACCCCCTATGGGAAATTAGATAGATACATATTATCACTAGTAGCAAAGTGAAATACCACCATGAAAGAGACAAGGGCATAGTGAAGCTACAAAGGAGAGATCACAATCAGTTGAGAGGATCAGAAAAAAACTCCTACAGTTATCTATGAAGAAATTTAGGGATGGATAGGATTTTGTGCAGCATCTGAAAGCAATCTCTTGTTTTCATGATTGCCAATGCAGGGAAAAATTATGGAAGACTTTGAAATGGACCAAAAAAGATTACGGGATGACTTCACTGGAGAACTAGGTGAATCAGCTGATTCTATAGGGTCACTGGGCCTTTCATTGTCCTTGAGCTATTTTACCATCCTATAATTTGCAGATAATCAAAGGCAATGCAGATGACTCGGTTCGTAGATATGCAAATCTGTCTTCTAGCAGGTAGTCCCTCCCCATTACCTGTGTTCAGCCCAGACACCTCATGTAGAATCCTGGTGCCAAAGCCCTAGCACCCAGATTGTCAGCAACACTTCCACGGCCTTTCCCACTGGTCTCTCCTTGCAAAACACAGCATCCAAGCAGGTTCTGATCTCTTTCCCAGTGAAGCCCATAATATCTACCCTTCCAAGTTCCTGCCCATGTACCTTCCTCTCACTTCTCACCTTAACACACAGGAATCACCCTATCCCTTTTTTTTTAAAAACATACAGTTATATTGCCTTTCTCAACAATGTAACTATAGACCATGGATTCTAGATTGCGAAGAGACAAATATCTGTTTATGTTCATCCCCATGTCATTTTCTCTTTAGTACCTGAAGCATTAAAAACCCCCCTAAAAATAAGGAGAACTGTAATATAAGGGATTATGGGCACCTTAGAGTTCTCTGAACCTTAGAATTCTGTCTCATTAGGTGAAATGTTCTTTTGCCTCTTAACTATGTCCATAAAAATCCATGAAATTTTAATGGAAATCTATACAGTCTGGAAATACTGTTTGGACACTACAGATATGCTTTTATTTTTATTTTTTTATTTTGAAACGGAGTAAGGGCACAAAGCCTACCACCCAGCATCTGTGCCTGTTGCAGTTGCGTGTCATTAACAAGAGCAGAACAGAGATGAGCAGACACATTCTGAGGAGGGTCTTCTCATGTCTGGCTGTTATTCTATCCTACTATTGGGTTTCATTATTCTACTTTTAAGGGCAGCACAAAATAGTGTTGCATTGGTAATTAGAAAGTCCAAGAACTAAGAGAAATCAGAATAACATAGAAGGAAGGCTTTTCTTACTATATCACCTCAAAAAGAGAGAAGGAGATGCCAACACAGATTATGTATTACTTTAAATGAATCTCTGTATATGATTTGATTAATTTTTTTTTTGCCACATTTAAGGTTGTAAGATAGTACATTCATCACGACCTTGAATCACATCATGTTCTGGTTATGTAATTATAAAATAATTAAACTGCCTTCATGAAATTACATGGAAATTAAATGATTACATTTTAGAAGTGGGTTGCTAGATCCTGTTCAGTTTCTAACCTATAATAAACTTGGCACCACTAGAGAGGTTGGAAGTGAGACATAAAGTGAGCATTGCTTGGCATTCTTCCACTAAAATTCCTGCTGTGGAAGATTGGCCCTTTCAAATAACACCAGATACTAAACTGGTATTTAATTTAAAAATCTTTAATCAACAAAGATCTCAACAACCATTTAAATTTCACTGCATATCAATTCTAAGTACCAATTATAAAATCACCGCTAATGCCATCACGAAAGCAGAAGCCTTTGAATTGAGGGCTTCGGCGATACTGAAACCATAGAGATCAAGAGGTCACTGTCCTGTTTCTGAAAGGAAAATTCTATGGTAGTTTAGCTGAAATTAAGAACAGAGGTTTGGAGTCTTTTGGAATTGAAACTGCTTTAGACAGATGTGCCCCATTCAATTACTCGCCTTGTAATTAGCATGGTAAAAGTATACCATGCTTAAATCTGCCATCCTGAAAAATTATGTTCATTTTCCCAGTTATGAGTATCTTAATGAAGAAGAAATTAAGGCCAAAGAAACCCTTTCATAAGTGTCAGGGAACCATGAGAGGAAGAGCAAATGTATTTATGGAGAGATTTCCAGATGATGGGTCGTATTGGGAAATTACAGATTTAGCCCCTTGACTCAGCAGATACAACAATATCTCAGCCAACATCATATGATGTCTGAGCGTCATCCATTTAACTACCTCCTACTATTCAAGGCATTTTAGATTTGCTCAGCATGTTTTATATTTCAATTCAAATTCACAACTATTAGTTTATCCACACGCTCATGACAGAATGAAAGAATGCACAACAGGAAGAGGTCCCGGGAAACTCAAAGTCTCTGAGGTCAGCATGCTAAGAATCCACCTCTGTCACCACTTGGGAAGAAGGTGATGATTGCTACAGGCAGGTTTGAGGAGAGCCCTGCTAAGCAAGGGGGAAGTGCTTTGGAAACAGCAGCTGGTAAGTGTGGGGCAGGAGAGAGACTTGGTCCTGGAAATATATCACAGTCAGAGGAACTACAAGTTAGAGATAGGTCTTTGAAAGGACGAGCTGATTCTGGGAAACACAGATTAATTAGACAGTATTTTCTGATTGGGCTATTGTTTTTCTAAATTTTGTTTTCCTTCTTCATGTGGAGGGGGAGGGTTGTTTATTGATTTTGAACCTGGCTAACGGTGGGCCAACTTTGAAAACTCTGTTAATTGTCCTTATAGATGTGCATCTCTTTAAGAAATGTAATTGAAGAGAACTTTGCTTCTTCATATTCATAATATTTAAAATTTTAGAGCTACAGATTTAAGACAGAAGAGGGGAGCAGAGTTCTGTTTTAAGTAGCGTGATCATTGCAGTTTTCTTAGATTGTTAACATTTCCTATTCTTAGCAGAATCAGTGTTTTGTTTTAGCAAGACAGGCAGAGGTGGGATGGCAAGGAAAACCTTAGTTAAAATACTAAGGCAGGGGCGCCTGGGTGGCTCAGTTGGTTAAGCGACTGCCTTTGGCTCAGGTCATGATCCTGGAGTCCCTGGACCGAGTCCCACATCGGGCTCCCTGCTCGGCAAGGAGTCTGCTTCGCCCTCTGACCCTATCCCCTCTCATGTGTTCTCTCTCATTATCTCTCTCTCAAATAAATAAATAAAATCTTTAAAAAAAAAAATACTAAGGCAGTAATTGCTCTGGATTTTCAGATTTTTCATCTTTTTTGGCTCTCTACAAACCAGATTAAAACTTAAAACTCTCAGTGACACCAAAAAGAGCCCCAGAATTGCATTTTCCTCAGGGAGGTAAAACAAAACTAGAATTAAACCTGGGACCAGACCCTAACAGTAGCAAATGTTTTCTGGGTTCCTTTAAACAATTCCGAGAGGAAACAGAGCATTTTTTTTCTTCCTTTTTTTTTTGGATGTATCTGCCACTAGATGGCACTATATAAACACCTTTATTTTCATTTTTCCCTTCTTCCCAAAGTAGTCAGGAAGGAGGCAAAACATTAGGTAATTCGTTCAGTCTTTTAAAAATTGCTACAGTTTATTAATTTTAACCAAATCTTTAAATTATAAGCCTGAATGCCTTGTAACTGATTTGCCATACCTTAGTTCCCTATCGGCATGTATAGCTCAATTGCTGGGAGATTGGTTCACAGTCAGCTTTAGATGTATTGTTTCCTATTTCAGAGAGGAAACTGAATAAAAAGAAGGCAAGAAAACTGATACTATGTGAGAGGGCAGACAGGAAAAAGAAATACACTTACAAGAAAATGTATAATCTTGAATTTTGTTCGGTTTCCATGAAAATTGCCTGTGCCTCAGAAGATTGTCAGTTTAATGTTCTATCAGTAGGACCATAATTTATTCTTTTGTTACACCACCAGGATTGGAGGCGAAGAAGAGTCCCAGGCTAGCAGGAGGCACAGGAAGAGATTACATATGCAAATAATTTTGTAGCTCTTGTACCAGGAGACAGTTTGTCTTGTAATATTTCTTTTAAGTCACATAGAGAAATCCTTGGTTGGTTGCCAAAAAGCAAAATTGTGAGGTTAAAAAAAAAAGAGAGAGAAAGGAAAAGGATATTCGAAAGGGGTATGCAGAGCTATGATGAAAAGTCAGGAGACACGTGACAACTGCAGCGTCTGTGATATTTTTAAGAGCTAAGAATGGAGGGGAGAATGGAGGGGGTGGGTAAGGAATATAAAGCAGTTTGGAGAAGGAAGTTTAAGTGTATTTAGGCCTGGGGAATTGAGGACACTGGGTCATATCCAGAGAAGTGTAATCTGTGTGACTGGCAGTGGGCAGGAGTAACCCAGGTCACTTGCCCTCCTAAAGCAGGTCGGCTGCTTCTTCACTCCCCTTCCCAGGAACAGTCGGTGATGTTTCACAGAGCTGAGGTGCCAGATGCTTCTTCCTCCCTGCAAGAGACAAGCAGACACTGAGGCAGAATTTTAGACATCAAAGAGCCTGAGCAGACGACCGTGTCTGCAGCTAGCAGGTCTACTAGGCCAGTAAGGTCAGGGAGGAATGGAAAGATGGAGTTGGCACACTTGGATGCCTCCGGTAGGAATAGGGCTGGAGGGGGGGCTGCTTGGAATGAGCTTTCTTCCTCCAGCACACCCTCAGTCATTCAGCAAACTATTTTTCCCTTCCTTTGTATCTTAGCTTACAAGCATTGGCTCCTCTCTGAAAAGGTCACCCTCCTATTCAGACAGAATTTGTGACTCTCAGTAGCTGGGAATACCTTGGAACCAAAGAGAACCTATTAGGAGAGGAAAAAAAAAAAAAAAAAAAAAAGCCAGAGTCATTGCTAAGCCAAAACATGGGGAAAAGATTAACCTCTAAATTTTTTTTTTAATGATAACAAGAACACACATTTCTCTTTGATTCATAACCTTAATAAATTCTACTTATCGTTTTCAATAATTCTAAGGTGTTCTAAAGACAATTTTGTATTACAAAAGGATTTCATATTAGTTTGAATTACTTCAGAAAAAAAATGCCCTATTCCACTACTAACAGTTGTGGAAAAATCTATAGGGGGACATTTTTTACTCTCACTAATGAAGAAAGAACCTAATAAAGATTGTTGAATTTTGGAGATCAGGGAGTTGTGGTTATACCCACAATAAAATGTTGGCCTATTACATCAGGAAAGCCTTGGTTCATTTACTTTAACACAAGTATTTGAAATAATTTAGTTTCCTTGGTAAATGGTCTGTAGACTCTTCAAGGTGTTGTTAGCTAAAATATTAATGTGAATTCACTCCACACATCTCCTAATTTTGCTGAGAAATGAGACATGAACACTATGTTTTGTGGTAGCAAGAGTTGGAGGAGGGGAGCCAAGAGAGAAGCAACAGTGAATGGTATGGTTGAATTGACGGGAGTTCAGAGCACTAGCAACTGGGAAAAAGAAATCGGGAAACTTGGATTTTGCTACCAATTATCATTCAGAATCAGCTTGAAAGATAAACTGGTTAATAGACACACTGGGGATAATTACTAAAGTGTCCACAGCCTGTTCAACTAAATCCCTGTTCGCACTGTCAAGAAAGCTCTCAGGTAACAAAAACCCTAGTATATTGACACTACTTACAAAAAAAAAAAGTATAACCATAGTCCAGCTAACTCCAAATAAGCACAGTTTCAGAGTTCCTGGGGAATCTTTTGCAGGAGTGAGAGTTTGAGGGAGACAAAATTAAGCTTCTAGGAGAGTGTAGACAGAGTTTCTCCGTCCCACACTTCAGTTGTTGTCCTGGGGCCCAAGGTGTCAGGTGACTTTTTTGCTTGTTTCTGTGGAGGAGCTCTTGCTTTTCCACCTGAGAGCCTTCTTTCCCATCCTCTCTGCTATTTCTTTGCTCTCCCACACTCATTCCAGGCAGTCATCCCTGGGCCTTCCAAAGGGACTCCTTCTCTGAAATCCAGATAAGGTTTCAGGTTGTTCTCTACCTTACGGCATCATGACTTTTATATACAGCTTTATCCTTTATTGAACTGTAAGCTTTTTGTTGGCAATGACTTTGTCAGAATTATCTTTTCAGATAACAGGTGCTCAGAAGTATTTAAATCACCTAATCTTCATACAGCTCTAGGAACTGTGGGCACCAGGATTCAATGTAATGTAGTTCCCATGTGTTAAATCAACTCACTTCACAAATGGTTTCAATGTCCTCGTCCATCTGGTATTTTATTACATTTATGCTGGACATCAATTCTAATATGACTATACTCCCATGCCCCTACCCTAGGCTGCATGAAGGGAGCCCACTCTGGCCTTGAATTAGGGAAACCAACTATCCCAGTTAGTACGGGACTGAGGGGTTTCCCTTTCATTGATAAAATGGGGACAGTAGAAGGTGAACTGGAATAGTTGGTCACCCTAACACTGCTCCCCCACCCAGTCCCCCCGAGTGTATTTCTCTTAGAGCTCTCATCAGTGTACTATAATCTTTGACTTTCTTGTTTGTCTCTTTTACTAGACTGAGTTTCTTATCTCTTTCTATCCGTAGCATCTATCACAGAGTCTGGTACTTAACTGATACTCTATAACTGTTTGGTGAGTAAAGAAAAGAATGGAGAAACACGCATGAATGAGGGAACAACGATTTTATTTCTCCATGAGGAGGAGAAACATCCTTTCTGTGTTTCAGTCCTATCACAGGGGGGTTTCCGTCCATCTGAAGAAAGCGGGGTTTCACCTGCAGCCCAGAGGTTCATGGACACCTTTGGCACCCTCTTCATAAGGAAGAGGCCCAAGAAGTACACCATGAGATGCCTGCACTCTCCCCTTCTGTGCAACTCAAATGTTTTCTCTTAAAAAGTCTTCCTTCACCCTCCTCCCACTCTGAACAGATTCACTTGTTCCCCATTCTGGGCTTCTGGAGCATTTGTCTTCTGCTACTCTAAGGACATCTTGAGTTATCTGTATCTTATTCATTTTTGGATCACCAGAAGTTAGCATTATATCCAGTCCATAATAGATGCTCTGAAAAGGACCAAAAGAAAATGCTGAAAGTACAGGGGAATTTATTTACAAGTGTGAGGGGCAAAGGAGATACTCATAATAGCAACACAGATTGCCTAAGCACTCTGTATTCATTATTTTATTTCATCCTCACAACAAAGCTCAAGAAATTTGAATTATCCCCATTTTGCGAAGGAGAAAATTAAAAGTCAAATAGATAAGTTATTGCCCAGTCACATAGTTCATGAATGGTGCAGTCCAACCTGGCTTCAATTCAGTTCATTTTATTGGCTTTTATCTAGGGATAAAGGGTTTTTTAAAAAAGATTTTATTTATTTATATGAGAGAGAGAGAGAGAGGGCATGAGCTGGGGGAGGGGCAGAGGGAGAAGCAGACGTAGGGCTTGATCCCAGGACCCTGAGATCAGGACCTGAGCAGAGGGTAGATGCTTAACCACTGAGCCATTCAGGTGCCCCAAGGGATAGAGGCTTTTGACATGGATGGTAATAGTTCCACATGTGAAAAAAGTAGGAGTTTGGGGACCTGGCTACCAGTATATATTAGGGATGAAGAAATACTGAGAAAAGTTTACATTATTATTAAAACAGTTTGTGAAACCAACTACCCGCAAAAGTTCTCTTTAGAATGTGATATGTACACATGACCTCCTCAAAGCTCTCACTTCCTCAGAGACTCTAGATTTGGGGATTTGGAGGGAGGACAAGCCTGGGCCCAATTCTGTTTTTATATTTATTAGTGAAATGTGAGTGAATATAATTAAGTGACTGTGAGGGACTCAGAAGAAACAAATCCAATGCCAGATCACGTTTCAGGTGTGACCCCAAACCCTGGAGGGATTTCACTTACAAAAACCCTTAAAAGAAAGGCTAGTTTGAAAAGGGTCCTAGGATGGAAAGCCTTATGAATTTTAAGAGATACTATGTGTGTATATCTTTTTGTGTGTGTGTATGTGTGTGGGGGGGGTTCAAGGTTAAATTATAGTTATTTTATTAGATATGCAAAGAAGGATAACTCCTTTACTTCCTATGACTGGGGTGGGAAGTAGGTAAAAGAACAATAGACACCTTTAAAAAATTTAACTTTTGGGCACCTGGGTGTCTCAGTCAGTTAAGTGTCTGCCTTTGGCTCAGGTCATGATCTCATGATCCCAGGGTCCTGGGATCGAGCCCCTGCATCAGGCTTCCTGCTCAGAGGGGAGTCTGCTTCTCCCTGTGACCCTCCCCGCCCTCTCGTGCTCTCTCTCTCTCTTTCAAATAAATAAAATCTTTAAAAAAAAATAAAGAAATAAAAAATTTAACTTTTAATTTTTAAAAATTGTGGTAAAACACATGTAACTATGTTTTTTAAAGATTTTATTTATTTGACAGAGAGAGACACAGCGAGAGAGAGAACACAAGCAGGGGGAGTGGGAGAGGGAGAAGCAGGCTTCCCACTGAGCAGGGAGTCCGATGTGGGGCTCGATCCCAGGACCCTGGGATCATGACCCGAGCCGAAGGTAGACGCTTAATGACTGAGCCACCCAGGCACCCCCACATATAACCATTTTTAACTGTACAGAGAGAGAGACAGAACAAGAGACACTTTAACTTGCCAATTAAAAGAACTTCCAGATGAAATGGTTGTGTTCAGGTAAATATGAACCTGAACACAACAATTTTGGGTTTTGATTCAACAAATGAATCAAAGATCAGCTCCTTACTAGGGACGTTCCTTGAGTAGAAAAACTCAAGATAATGTCCATAGGGGAAAATACTTTAGCAATGTGGCTGTTTGGCATTTATTAATTATTTTCTGTTGGTCTTCACCCCCTGATGGCTAGTCTGAAGTGGTCTCTGACTCACATGTAGTGAAGTGTAACTGTGTCCATTGTGCTGCTCTCGCTATTCCTACCTGCATCTTCCCTCAAAGCTCAACTGCAGTTGATCGTCCAACCTCTAACTATCTTCCTCTGGAAGGGGAGAGACTTTTTTTCTTTTTCTTCCACCCTGTAAGAGACCTCTACATCATATTCTTCTTTTCCCCCATAGCACTGAACCCAGTGTCACAGCCTGAAATTGCAGATGAATTGTTCTCTCTACCTCTTGAAAGAAACACTTGATTTGAGTCTGCCAAGTACAGATAGCTCTTAATGTGGGAGCCTTGTCATAACTTGGAAACAGGAATTACTGAGGGCCAAAGAGCACCACAATATTATTCTTTTTACATATATAAATAAGTTTAAAATTGACAACTTTGGATCAATGACTGTATGACATCTTTTTTCAATCCCATCAAAATTCAAACAGAAAAAATAGTAGAAAACCATTTTTTTCTTTTGAAAAACAAATGGAAAGAAAACAATTCACTTATTTAAATATTTAATGTGTCCCTTGGATGTGCTTGCCATGCATCTGGCTGGCTATATAAACAAGGATTAGATTTAGAAAAGGGGGGGCACCAAAAGTGAGTTATGATTCCACACATGCATGCATGCATGCATGCAAACATACACACAGGATTTGGTTTGAAATAACATGCAATTCTCCTACTTTTGAGTTTATTTTAGTTAGAGAAACAATAGAAGACTATAAATGAGTCTATAGGTTTTGAGTAAAACCATAAAATACGTGCTCTTTATTTCTATAAGAGAAACTTTTGAAAGATGAAGGAAATATCTTGCTAGTCTCTCGAATAATTTTGGAAGTTTTTTCATTTCAGAAACAATATTCAATTATATTTTGAGTCTTTGCTTTTAAAAATTTCCATGAAAGTTTTCTCTGACAATGAAATCATTATGTTCCAAGGTTTTAAAAAATTATTAACCTTCCATGTTTGATAATTACATGCTGATAAATACTGTATTAAGTATATTAGGAATAAAAGCTTTCTTAATATTTAATATCCACTTTAAACATTTTAGTCTTTTCCGGGATAAAATAATGTGAACTAAAGACAGCTATCAATTTAATTAAAACTGCAACATGGTTGACTTTTTTTTTATATTGAGATCAGTTGGACATTGATATCTCAGGCATAGTTAATTTGCATTAATATTGGAACAAGAAGAATCTTTATAAACAACATTTATACTTCTGATTTTCCAGAGGTCTTTTATTATGGAAAGGGAAAGAGATCAAAAGGTAATGAAAAGAACATGAGTTCTAACAGAAAGAATTCATCTGAAAAGGACTGTAAGAATAGAGATATGGCTAACCCCAGTTGCACCAAACCACACTGCATGGCAAAAATATTAACGCTTACTTTTGCTTAGATTTATACAATTTTCCTTAAATTTACTATGATTTTACTTGCTCTGACTTGTTCTGCTGCTAGTATAGTTCATATAATCATATTTTGGGTGTTTTTTAGTATAGTTGACACACGATGTTACATTAGTTTTAGGTATACAACATAGTTGTTGAATATACTGCTTTTAATGTAAGCTTGTTCTAGCCTTATTCAAGCAGTAGTATCAGTCAGGTAAGGAATTGGGCAGTGCAGCTTTCTAAAAACCAGGGACATTTTTGTGGTAGCTGCCTGTCAATTTCAAATTAAGCTGTCCTACAAAACTTTAGTTTTCCTCTACCCCCTCACATTCTCCATCTGACCTTAGTCACTTCACAATAGACTACAAAAAAGTGTGTGGGGGGGAAGTCTCTGATCTTTCTCAAACCTATTTCAGTTTCATCGATCAATATGTACTGAATACCAACTTGGAGAAACTACAGAGACCTTTACCTTCTTTTATATTTCCCCAATATTGATCTTTCTTTATTTCCTATATTCAGAGAAAGTGTGGGATGCATAGAAGGGCACAAGCAAAGTGGTTTTATGAGGTTAAGATAAAATAAAAAAATAAACCCCTGGCACTGGGACACCAATGGAGAGTGCACAGTAGGCATGAATAGTGTTGGTATCTAGAATTGAGGGAATTGCTATGATATGAAGATCTTTAGGAAGCTATAACTGTATTGGATGTGCCCTAGTAAAATCATAAGAAAGGTAAATTAGGCAATAATAACAGCTAAGATTTTTTTTTTTTAGTACTTTCTATGTATCAGGACTTTTCTAACAAGTTTTATTTATTTAATCTTCACAATCCCATTCTGCAGGAGGTATTATCATTATTCCTGTTTTACAAATAAAGAAAGTGAGGCACAGAAAGGTAAATTATCTAACATCACATAGTTAACAAATGCTGGGTATTTACACTCATGCAGACTGATACAAGAAGCTGTGCATTTTATCTATATATAAAGAGTTACCTAATTGTGGTATATTTGAGTTCATTCAGAAATAAACTGGAGTACAGAAATAAACCCTCACATATATGGTCAAATGATCTTCGACAAAGATATCAAGGACACTTAATGGGAAACAGTCTCTTCAACAAATGGTGATGAGAAAACTGGATATCCATATGAAAAAGAATGAAACTGGACCTTTATCTTACACCATATACAAAAATTCTCAAAATGGATTAAAGATCTAAATGTAAGACCTAAGACCATAAAACTCTTAGAAGAAAATATAAGAGAAAAGCTTCATGACAATGAATTTGGCAATAATTTCTTGGATATCCCAAAAGCACAGGCACCAAAAGCAAAAACAGGCAAATGGGACTTTAAATCTGTGCATTAAAGGACACAAACAGCAGAGAGAAAAGGCAAGCTACAGAATGGGAGAAAATCTTTGCAAATCAGATATCTGATAAGAGAATAACGTCTAGAATACATAGAGAACTCCTACAACTACAAAGAACAACAATAACAAACAACAAATAACCTCAATTTAAAAAACAGACAAAAGAGTTGAATGGGCCTTTCTACAAAGATAATATAAAAATGGTGAACAAGCATAAGAAAAGATGTTCAACATCACTAATCATTTGAGAAATGCAAATCAAAACCACAATGAAGTATCACCTCAGACCTATTCAGAGGCCAACTATTGAAAAAACAGAAAATAATCAGTGTTGGTGAGGATAAGGAGAGATTGGAACATTGTGCACTGTTGGTGATAATTTAAGATGGTGTAGCTGCCAGCATACACCAGAAACACTTCCTGAAGTGCGAGGCCCTGGACAGCGTATGACCCCTTCTTACTACAGTATTACTCTCAGGAGCAGGAAATATAACAAGCTTTCATAACACGCAAAAGACAGAAATCTAGATATAATGATAAGACAGAGGAATTCTCTCCAAAAGAAAGATCAAAGAGAGATCACAGCCAGGGATTTCTTCAAAAGATATATAAGCAATGTATCTGAACCAGAATTTACAACAACAGTCATGAGAACACTAACTGGGCTTGAATGAAGCATAGAAGACATCAGAGAAACCGTTGCTGCAGAGATAAAAGACCTAAAAACTAGTCAGGCCGAAATAAAAAATGCTATAACAAATGCAAAACTGACTGGATGTAATCACAATGAGGATGGAAGAAGCAGAGGAAAAAATAGATGATAAAGAAGATAAAATTATGGAAAACAATGAAGCTGGAAGGAAGGGAAGAAAACTACTAGATCACAAATATAGACTTAGGGAACCCAGTTATTCCACAAATTAAAATAATGTCGGTATCATAGGAGTCCCAGAAGAAAAGTGGGAAAAAGGAGTAGAAGGTTTATTTGAACAAGTTATAGCTGAGAACTTCCCCAATCTGGGGAAGGAAACAGGCATTCAAAACTAAGAGGCACAGGGAACTCCCCTCAAAATCAACAAAAACAGGTTGACACCAAGACATATCATAGTGAAATATGCAAAATACAAAGAGAAAATTCAGAAAGCGGCTAGGGACAAAAGGTCCTTAATCTACAAGGGTAGGCACATAAGGTTAGCTGCAGACCTGTCCACAGAAACTTGGCAAGCCAGAAATAAGTGGCATGATATATTCAATTGTGCTAAATGGGAAAAATATGCAACCAAGAATACTAAATCCAGCAAGGCTGTCATTCAGAATAGAAGGAGAGACAAAGAGTTTACAAGACAAGCAAAAACTAAAGGAGTTCATGAACACTAAACCAGCTCTGCAAGAAATATTCCCCTTTGAGTGGGAAAGAGAGACCAAAAGCAACAAAGACTAGAAAGGAACAGAGACAACCTACAGGAAAATGACTTTACAGGTAATACAATGGCACTAAATTTATATCTTTCTTTTTTTTTTAATTTTATTTATTTGAGAGACACAGAGAGAGATAGCGAGAGAGAGCCCAAGAAGGGGGCAAGGAGAGGGAGAAGCAGGCTCCCCGCTGAGCAGGGAGCCTGATGCGGGGCTTGATCCCAGGACCCCAGGATCATGACCTAGCCAAAGGCAGATGCTTAACCAACTGAGCCACCCAGGTGCCCCTAAATTCATATCTTTCAATAATTACTCTGAATGTAAATGGACTCAATGCTCTGATCAAAAGACATGGAGTATCAGAATGGATAAAAAAACAAGACCCATCAATATGTTGCTTACAAAAGACTCATTTTAGACCCAAAAACACATCCAGATTGAAAGTGAGGGGGTGAAGAACCATCTACCATGCTAATGGACATCAAAAGAAAGCTGGAGTAGCCATACTCATATCAGACAAACTAAATTTTAAACCAAAGACTGTAATAAAAGATGAAGAAGGGCACTATATCTTAATAAAGGGGTCTATCCAACAAGTTGATCTAACAACTATAAATATTTATGCCCTCAACTTGGGAGCAGACAAATATATAAATCAATTAATAATAAACTTAAAGAAAGAAACTCATTGATAATAATACAATAATAGTAGGGGACTTTAACACCCCACTCACAGCACTGGACAGATCATCTAAGTAGAAGATCAACAAGGAAACAATGGCTTTGAATGACACACTGGACCAAATGGACTTAACGGATACATTCAGAGCATGTCATCCTAAAGCAGCAAAATACACATTCTTTTCGAGTGCACATGGAATATTCTCCAAAATAGATCACACACTGAGTCACAAATCAGGCTCAACCAGTACAAAAAATTGATATATCATGAATATTTTCAGACCACAATGCTATGAAACTTGAAGTGAACCACAAGAAAACATTTGGAAAGTCCACAAATACATGGAGGTTAAAGAACATCTGACTAAAAAATGAATGGGTTACCCAGGAAATTAAGGAAGAAGGGTGCCTGGGTGGCTCAGTTTGTTAAGCATTTGCTTTCGGCTCAGGTCATGATCCCAGGGTCCTGGGATCGAGCCCCACATCAGGCTGCCTGCTCGGCAGGGAGGTTGCATCTCTCTCTCCCTCTGCTGCTCCCTCTACTTGTACTCTCTCTCTCTCCGTCAAATACCTAAGTAAAAAATTTTTTTTAAAGGAAATTAAAGAAGAAATTAAAAAAATACATGGAAGCAAATTAAAATTAAAACATGATAGTCCAAAACCTTTGGGAAGCAGCAAAGGCGGTCGTAAGAGGGAAGTATATAGCAATACAGGCCTTCCTCAAGAAGCAAGAAAAATCTCAAGTATACGACCTAACCTTATACCAAAAGGAGCTGGAAAGGGAACAGCAAATAAAACCCAAAACCAGCAGAAGAAGGGAAATAGTTTGGATTAGAGCAGAAATAAATGATATAGAAAAAAAAAAAAAACCCAGAACAGATCAACGAAACTAGGAGTGTGTTCTTTGAAAGAATTAGCAAAACTGATAAACCCCTGGCAAGACTTATCAAAAAGAAAAGAGAGAGGACCCAAATAAAATCATGAATGAAAGAGGAGAGATCACAACCAACACCGAAGAAATACAAACAATTTTAAGAGAATATTATGAGCAATTATGTGCCAACAAATTGACCAAATTCCTAAAACATATAAATGACCAAAACTGAAACAAGAAGAAATAGAAAATGTGAACATACCCATAACCAGCAAAGAAACTGAATCAGTAATCAAAAATCTCCCAACAAACATGAGTCCAGGGCTGGATGGCTTCCCAGGGGAATTCTACCAGACTTTTAAAGAAGAATTAATACCTATTCTTCTGAAGCTGTTCCACAAAAAAGAAATGGAAGGAAAACTTTTAAACTCATTCTATGAGGCCAGCTTACCTTGATTCTAAAATCAAACAAAGACCCCACTAAAAAGGAAAATTACAGACCAATATCCCTGATGAACATGGATGCAAAAATTATCAAAAAGATGCTAGCTAATCGAATCCAACAGTACATTAAAAGGATTATTCACCATGATTAAGTGGGACTTATTCCTGGGCTGCAGGAGTGGTTCAATAGCTCCAAATCAATCAATGTGATACACCACATTAATAAAAGAAAGGATAAGAACCATATGATCTCTCAATAGATGCAGAAAAAAACATTTGACAAAATACAGCATCCTTTCTTGATAAAAACCCTCAAGAAAGTAGGGATAGAGGAAACATACCTCAATATCATAAAGGTCATATACAAGAGACCCAGAGTTAATATCATCCTTAATGGAGAAAAACTAAGAGCTTTTCCCCTAAGGTCAGGAACACGACAGGGATGTCCACTCACTACTGTTGTTCAACATAGTACTGGAAGCCTAGCCTCAGCAATCAGACAACAAAAGGCATCCAAATCGACAACAAAGAAGTGAAACTTTCACTCTTCACAGATGACATGATACTCAGCAACCTCTTGGACCTTGGCCATAACAGCTTCTTACTAGACATGTCTCCAGAGGCAAGGGAAACAAAATCAAAAGTGAACTATTGGGACTTCATCAAGATAAAAAGTTCTGCACAGTGAAGGAAATAATCATCAAAACTAAGAGGCAGCCTATGGAATGGGAGAAGATATTTGCAAATGACATATTGGATTAAGGGGTCAGTATCCAAAATCTATAAAAACTTATCAAATTCACCCCCAAAATAAATAATCCAGTTAAGAAATGGTCAGAAGACATGAACAGACATTTCTCCAAAGAAGACATACAAATGGCCAACAGACACATGAAAAGATACTCAACGTCACTCATCATCAGGGAAATACAAATCAAAACCACAATGAGGGCGCCTGGGTGGCTCAGTTGGTTAAGCGACTGCCTTTGGCTCAGGTCATGATCCTGGAGTCCCAGGATCGAGTCCCGCATCGGGCTCCCTGCTCAGTGGGGAGTCTGCTTCTCCCTCTGACCCTCCCCCCTCTCATGTGCTCTCTCTCTCTCTCAAAAAAAAATAAATAAAAAATCTTAAAAAAAAAAAAACACAATGAGATACTACCTCATATCTGTCAGAACGGCTAAAATTAACAACTCATGAAACAACAGATGTTGGTGAGGATGTGGAGAAAGGGGAACCCTCTTACACTGTTGGTGGAAATGAAACTGGTGCAGCCACTCGGGAAAACAGTATGGAGGTTCCCAAAAGTTAAAAATAGTACTTCCTATGGCCAAGCAATTGCACTACTAGGTATTTACCCAAAGGACACAAAAATACCAATTCGAAGGGGCACATGAACCCCAATGTTTATAGCAGTATTATCAGCAATAGCCAAGTTATGGAAAGAGCCCAAATGTCCATCAACTGATGAATGGATAAAGAAGATGTGGTTTATATATAAATGGAATATTACTCAGCCATTAAAAAAAGAAATTTTGCCATTTGCAATGATGTAGATGGAAATAGAGTGTTTTATGCTAAGCAAAATAAGTCAGTCAGAGAAAAACAAATACCATATGATTTCACTAATATGTGGAATTTAAGAAACAAACCGATGAACATAGGGGAAGGGAAAGAAAAACAAGATAAAAACAGAGAGAGAGGCAAACCATAAGAGACTCTTAACTATAGAGAACAAAGTGAGGGTTGCTGGAGGGGAGGTGGATGGGGGATGGGCTAGATGGGTGTTGGGTATTAAGGAGGGCACATGTTGTGATAAGCACTGGGTGTTTTCTGTAAGTGATGAACCACTAAATTCTACTGCTGAAACCAATACTATATTGTATGTTAACTAACTTGAATTTAAATAAAATCTTGGAAGAAAAAAATAAAATGGTGTAGCTGCTATTGTAAAACAGTAGGGTGATTCCTCAAAACATAGAACTACCGTGTGATCTAGCAATCTCACAGAACTACCATATGACCCAGCAATATATCCAAAAAAAATTCCAAAAGAATTAAAAGCAGGGTCACAAAAAGATATTTGTACAACCATGCCCATTTGGAGCACTATTCACAATAGTCAAGAAGTAAAAGCAAACCAAAAGTCCATCAATGTATATGCATACAATAGAATATTATTTAGCCTTAAAAAGGAAAGAAATCTTGTCACATGCTACAGAATGGATGAATCTTGAGGACATTGTGCTAAGTGAAATAAGCCAGTCACAAAATGACAAATACTATATGATTCCACTTATATGAAGTATCTAGAATAGTCAAATTCATAGAAACAGAAAGTAGAATGGTGGTCACCAGGGACTTGGGAAAAGGGGAAATAAGGAGTGTTTAATGGGTAGAGAGTTTCAGTTTTGCAAGATGAAAAAGTTCTGAAAATCTGTTGCAGAACAATGTGACTATAGTTAACACTACTGAACTGTACAGTTAGAAATGGTTAAGATGGTAAATTTTATCTTACATGTTTTTACCACTATTAAAAATGAAAAATAAGCAAATAAACTTGAGACATTAGCTATCTGAAAAACCCAATATGAACACTTTTCTTCTATGATTTCTAAGGTCTATTTCTGTTCAGCTGTCCTTTTGCAGTATTCTACATTGGGTACAACAGTTCCTATCTCTTTGCAGAACCTTTCTCTAAAGCCACCAGTATCCATGACCTCCAGAGCATTTTATGATCTACCTATCCTATGTGTTGTTATATTCAGTGTCTCAAATCTTCTGAGCCCAACATCTAACAACTTTCCAAATAAGAAGTAGTCTTGGATTTATCAAATAAACCATTTCTATTAACATACTGTCTCACTGAAATAATATCTGATTCTTTAATTCATATATATTATGCGGACACAAACACACACACACATATACACATACACACACATGCATATCTGTAGGGATAACGTCAAACAAGAAAACTAAGTCTGATGAAGGAAATGTCCTATTGAAGGACATTTCTTTAATAAAATCATTGAGAGCCTTCTCAGTCAACAAAGGGAATATCAGGTTAGTGAAGCAAAGCAGCAATGAAAAGACAAAGAAAAAAACCCCCAATACTTGAGGATTTAAGGAAGACAGCAAACAAAGACAGTAATCTTTCCAGGAGAGCTGAGAATAGAGTTTGGTTGTTGGTCAATTCATTTAAGGCTCATTAATATTCAAGAACATTGGCTGATTGTATTACTTCCTTTCTTTACTAATGTCAAGTCATTATTATTGGAGCTGGTTCTTCCTCTCCCATTTTGTGCATACCCCAGTATATCTCCCAAAATGAGACTGTTGTGAAGGGATATATTGTAAGGAAGCATTGGAAGAATGAGAAAGGCAATAAGGCCATTAGAAGACCCAGTGCAGAGAGGACATTACTCTGTCCAAGATAAGAAAGTTATCATAGAAACAAGATGGTGATCATTAGCAAAGGGTCCAAGCTCCCCTCCCTTTAGCAACAGCAAAGAGAGTTCTCATATCTCTCCAGGTTCTGCAGGCAACTGTTTCTCTTGTTCAGTGGCTTCCCAGAAGGTGTTAAGTGAATAGATAACAGCCAGAAAAATGGAGTGAGGGCTTCTGGAGAGGAGAGATGATGATTCCACAGGCCAAGAGCTAAGAGAAAATTCTCGGTCACTTTCAAGATTCATTGCATGAAGAGTTCCAGAAAGCCCTGGGAAGTGGAATATAAAAGTAATTGCAAACCAACGTCTTGCCACAGCTTCTCTGGATGACAAACAATGCGTCAGAGATTGTCATTGAGGCAAATGGGCTCTACAAGCAGAGGAATCCATGGGATCTCTATAGAGAATAATCCCCTTGTAGTTGATAGATATGCTATGCAGAATTTCCTGTTAATTACATCTTTTAATATAATTCTGTGGCAAGAGTTCTTGTACTGAATTTCAAGTATTTCTGGGCTTGGGGGAAGGGAAAGAACAGGGAGGAAATTACAGTACTGGATAGTATTATATGAAATTAATTACCCACAGGGAATTTATAAAAGATTGATTACAAAGATGATTGTCGTCATCCATGATTTTCCTATTCTTTACTAATTGTGTTTCTAGCTATTGAATCAACGTGGATATTTCAGCAAAGGCTCTGATAGTCTTTAAAGTTCTTGCTTTTGTGTTAAATGAAGATCAACCATCTGTCTCTCTTCTGGTATTTTTTAGCATAATGCAAAGTCATATCAGTCGATGACTAACAGATTTTTTTCTCGTAAACTTTTTTCTTTCATCTCTTTGGAGGAATAGTAAGGTTATGTATTATTAGCATAATAAATGTATATACATGCACACATATGGAAACCATTTTGCAAGTACAAACATGAGTTGGGTTTCAAAAGTTCACTTTTAGGTCAGATGTTCAGAACTTGGAATGATTATTAGATGTACAAAAATATTGTTAGAATTTAATGCTTTTAAAATTATGCTAAAATTGGACACTGGTATCCCACAAGGAACTTTTACAGAAAAATACAAGAGACTAGTGGTCTTTCCCCAATTTTCAGGGTGATGAAATTATTAGGTTTTCTTGGTTTAAAGGGTTTTCCCCATATATTTTCTCTCAATAATAAAAGAACATCTGAGGGTGCCTGGGTGGCTCAGTCGTTAAGCGTCTGCCTTCAGCTCAGGTCATGATCCCAGGGTCCCGGGATCGAGTCTGACATCAGGCTCCCTGCTTGGCAGGAAGCCTGCTTCTCCCTCTCCCACTCCCCCTGCTTGTGTTCCTGCTCTCGCTGTCTCTCCTCTGTCAAATAAATAAATAAAATCTTTAAAATAATAAAAAAAAGAACATCCGAGAGCTTACTGTTTTACATACATCAACTTATTTAATCTTCACAAGGATCCTATTATATAGAGAAAAAAACACAAATGACTAATTTTCCCTTACACTGCTCAAATACTAGGTGGTAGAGCTAATGTGGTAGATTTAAACATGTCCACAAAGTCTTTTACATTTCTCCCATTCAGAGTCTATGTCCCCTTCCCTTGAAACTAGGCCAGCCTTAGTGACTCACTTATAACCAACAGAATCCAGGAGAGATATTGTGTGATTTCTGAGGCTAGGTCAGAAAAGGTCATGCAGCTTCCACCTGGCTCTGTTGTGATGCTTGTTCTGGGAGAAGCTAACTGGCAGGTAAGAAATCTCTCCCTGCTAGAGAAGCCATAGATAGACACTCTGATCATCAGTTCTGCATCAACTGTAAGTCATTAAGTAAGCCATTTAAATTTCTAGCAGAGCCAAGCTTTCAGATGCCTACAGCCCCAAATTTGACTGCAAATGCATGACAGATTCCAAGTGAGAACTACTAGGTTGCTATGTTAGTGTTGGGGTAATTCATTATGAAGTAATAACAACAAGAACAGCCAGTAGCAGAACCTAGGTTTGTTGGCCTCTAATGCTCATCTTAAGCTATACATCTTACTGCTTTCCTTAAACCTTTGATACTGTTGCTACTTTTCCACAATAAAATCAAGTATGAAACTCAATTTAATATAAAATTATCTATTTAGCTATTTAATTAAGTTTAGGATATCCATAGTACTTTGAGTTCTGCAAAAAATTACCCTGAATTCTATTCTGTCTCTTAACAAACCAGAGAACCACTACTTTACAAATAATGGCCAAGTTCTCACTCATCCAACCAACATTTATTGAGTACCTACTATATGTCAGGCAGTGTAAAAACTGCTGTAGATACAAGAATGAATTAACATGAGCTTCATCATCTTGTCAATGATGGGGGCTGGGAGAAAATGGGGAAGGATGCACGTTAAACAAATAGGACAAAAATAAGAAAAGTTCTGTGATTCAAGAATGCACAAAAGAGATGCTGGTTGAGCAGAGTCTAGAAGTTAATGTTTCTGGTGGTTGGAGGAAGCAGGGGAACAGGATGGAGAGGGGAAAGGACTCCCTGGGTTAGCTCATCTGTAGCACTAACTTCAAGCTCTTTCTTAGTCCAAGACCCCTTGACACTGACCAGTCAGAAGGGAGAGGCTGGAGAGAATAATTCAAAGGGTGAAAGCTAAGATGGTCTTCCTAAAACACAGCTCTGGGGGGATGCTGAGCTTGAGAGAATCCAGAGGTAGGCACCCCGATCCTATTATGTCAGGAGAGTTTCCAAATTAACAGTTGCCTGTATTCAGTCTACCAGGCATTGACTTTGGATGAAGACATTTTCTCTTCCTTTCCCCCACCCCATAAAATAATTATAATAGCTCTTACTCCTAAACTGGTTTTTATTTTCAGAGTAATGAGGTGAGTTAATGTCTATAGAGATCCCTTATTTTCTTGCTAGGAAAAAAAGATGTTTTGGGGATGGGAATTATCATTACTCCGGTAGTATAGGTTTACATTACAAGAATGAGGAAAACATCTCTTTTTGTTCAAGCAGTGTACTCTCTTCAAGGGAGCTATTTTTTGTATCTCTTGCTCAATAGGTGGCAAGCAATGTGTTCTCACATGCTTGGGTTGCTCACATCTTTCATTCAGCCACCCACAGCTAAAGACCACCCTGTTTATTTAGTAAGTTAGTAATTTTTGTATCCATATTTATTTTCTTACCTTTCTTTGTCTGCTCAGACTCCAGTTTGGAGAACTGTTTCTTTTACAAACAGAGCTATGAAACGCATGGCCTCACCTATCCTACTAGGAATGAACCTGTGACTCAGGCTGGCCAACAAGAGTATTGTACTCCTCCTCAAACACAGTGATTGGTCTAAGGATGGACAAGTGATTCAAGGGAACACAGAATGTTTTTCTAGGATTGATATGGATGATCAAGGAGAGAGGGTTATTTACTCATTTGAGGTCATGAACTAGAAGGACTGTATAAATCTGGTGCTGTCAGGACTCATCTTCTCCATTGTGTAGACACAACCAGCCTACAAATTAAAACTAATACCCAAAAAAGCAGAATTAGTAAATTAATAATGTAGAGAATGATACCTTCATTTTAGGTACCTGGTTCTATTCTGGAAGTTATCATCCCTTGGACTTTTAGGTTAAATAAGCCAATTTTTTTTTTCCTGGCTTAAGCTTTTTTTTTAAATTTTGTTATTATGTTATGTTAGTCACCATACATTACATCATCAGTTTTTGATGTAGTGTTCCATGATTCATTGTTTGCATATAACACCCAGTGCTCCATGCAGTACATGCCCTCCTTAATACCCATCACTGAGCTAACCCAACCCCCCACCTCCCTCCCCTCTAAAATCCTCAGTTTGTTTCTCAGAGTCCATAGTCTCTCATGGTTCTTCTCCCCTCCGATTCCCCCCCCTTCATTTTTCCCTTCCTTCTCCTAATGTCCTCCATGCTATTCCTTATGTTCCAATTATAAGTGAAACCATATAATTGACTTTGTCTGCTTGACTTATTTCATTTAGCATAATCTCCTCCAGTCCCATCCATGTTGATGCAAAAGTTGGTATTCATCCTTTCTGATGGCTGAGTAATATTCCATTGTATATATGGACCACATCTTCTTTATCCATTCATCTGTTGAAGGGCATCTCGGCTCTTTCCACAGTTTGGCTATTGTGGACATTGCTGGCTTACACTGGTTTGAATCGGGTTTCTGTTACATCCAACCAAGAGTACTGGCTAATTAAATTTATTCTTATATAATTTTGGGGTTCCTGGACCCAATTCCAACATGTGTATTAGGTGGGAGAGCTGAACTTCCCACACAACACTAAGAAATTCTTGGACATCAGCAGAGTATCTGACAATTCAACTCAATTTGATGGCTATCTACCAAAAGATACCATCAGATTCCACAGGTTAAGGATTCAGTCCTACAAGACTCTCCCCTAATCCTCCACTCACATCTGATGCTAGTCACAAGTCCAGATTGTAACTTGTACTTCTGACTGATTGGCTATATGATCAGAGGATCCCAAGACCTCCTCCTCAGGTATGACTAATTTGTTAGAGCAGTTCACAGAACTCAGAGAAATGTTTTATTTACTAGGTTATCAGCTTACTATAAAAGGATATAACTCAGAAACAGAAAGAAGAGATGGATAAGTTGAGGTATGAGGAAAGGGCTTGGAGCTTCCATGCTCTCTCTGGGCAGGCATTCTCCCAGCACCTCCAAATGTTCACCAAAATGGAAGGTCTCTGAACCCTCACCTTTTGGGGGTTATGTAGGTTATATTACATAGGCATGATTGATTGCACTGTTAACCATTGGGGATTGATCCAACCTCCAACCCCACTCCTGTCCCCAGAAGTCAGGGGGTGGGACTGAAAGTTCCAACCCTCTAATCACATGGTTGGTTTTCCTGGTAACCATCCTTAGATGCTTTCCAAAAGTCACCTCATTAAAATAACAAAAGACATCTTTATCACTTTCAGTACTTAGAGGAAATTACAGGGGTTTAGGAAGCTGTGAGCCATGACAGTCTCTCTTTGACACCATAGTACACCCCAGGTACCTGCAGGTCAGAGCCATATCTGCATGCTCCCAAGAGTTGAGGTAGTCACTGACCCATCTAAGGAGTTCAGTTGAAACTGTCTTCCAGAAATTCTTCCACCACTCCCTTGGCAATTGCAAACACAACCAGATGAAGGAGGGCCAGGCAGGCAACCAAGTTGGCTGGAAGCACCTAGGGGTTTATATTGCAGCATCCATTCTTTGTGAAGAAACAGACATCCTTCATATTAATATTCAGCCCTGAGGAAAGAATCAATCCTGTATCCATTCTCTTATCTATTTTAGTAATTTGCTTTTGTCTCACTGATTTCAGAGTAATGTAAACTCTTCTCATGGTTGGTTGAGATCTTGAATTTAGAAGCAATAAAAAAGAATTTAGAGTTCAAAAGTGTACATCCTCAATTGTGTTGGCTTCTCCAGGTGCTTAGCTTGACTTCTGGATTGGTTGTTGCAGCTTAATTTTATGCTTCAAAAATTGCTTTTCGGGACGCCTGCGTGACTCAGTCAGCTAAGCGGCTGCCTTCGGCTCAGGTCATGATCCCAGGGTCCTGGGATCGAGCCCCGCATCGGGCTCCCTGCTCAGCAGGAAGCCTGCTTCTCCCTCTCCCTCTGCCTGCCACTCTGCCTACTTGTGCTGTCTCTCTATCTCTCTGTCAAATAAATAAATAAAATCTTTTAAAAAAATTGCTTTTCTATTTCTTACAACACAGATTGTTTCAAGCTAACTTGTGGCAGAAAGGACATAGGAATCTTGGTGATAAGACAAGGTGAACACTGAATACTTCCCTTGCCCTTGTTCTGCCTGTAACTCAGAGCTTTTCCCAAAAGTAGGGAAGGTGGGGTGGCCTAACCTATCTCCCAACAATCTTCCAGTGTATTGGGAGGGAAAATTTCTGTGTGAATTAAAACTTAACTGAATTTGCTTCTGCCTTTTATTTATTTATTATTTCAAATTTTAATTTAAATTCTATTTAGTTAACATATATGGTAAAATTGATTTCAGGTATAGAATTTAGTGATTCATCACTTACATATAACACCAGTGCTCATCACAAGTGCCCTCCTTAATGCCCATCACCCAATTAGCCCATCCCCCCCCACCACCCCCTCCAGCAACCCCTCAGTTTGTTCTCTATAGTTAAGAGTTTCTTATGGTTTGCTTCCCTCTCTCCCTCTCTCTTTTTTAGGAAGTGGCCAGCAGTGGTTGAGCCATCCTTAATCTTCCTCAGTTTCTGCTTTCAAAGTGAGGCCCAAATAAATACATTATCTGTTCTGGTTATTCTCCATCACCCAAACCCACCCCATTTGTTCTGGACCATGGACAGGGAATCTGGCAAATGACCTCAGCAAGGCTCCCCTGCCATCTGGCTTCTAGTTGGGTTCAGCCCATGAGAAGCATCTGGGAGAGCAAGAGGAATGGGAGATCAGGGTATTTCCTTCCCCACTCCCTCCCTGCTTTGGTGCCTATAACCCCTATGATAACAGCTCCTCCTGGCTCTTCCATGGCTCCAGCTGTCACCAGGCTCAGAGACACTATTTCCTTCCCTTGCTCCTTCAGGCCAAGGGGTGTAATGGCTTCCCACTGGCGCTGTCCCTGGGTGCCTCAGTGTTTGTTTTTGGTTTCTCTAACCTGCCCACACTTCTGGAGACACGTCCTTAATTAAAGTCTCTTTACTTAAACCCCATTAAACAGAATTTTGCTTTCTGCCAGGACTTTGCTGCATGATTAAGTTAAAAATAGTTTGCTTGCTATGCAAGTATAATTTCAAGATAAGTTTTCTTAATTCCCTTTCCATTAGACAATCCCTACAAAGCCCATTCTACATAGAAATTCTGGAACTGCCATAGGAATATCATAATTCAATCCTGGGGTAGATGGTTCTGTTAAGGAAAAGATCATAATAAGATGATTATCTTGGTTAAGAAAGCCCCCCCTTGTCATTGCCTGGGGTGAGGTGGGGAGTAAGAATATATTCATATTTCTGGGAGAAACCTTGAAGATAAGAGTGAGTAGATGAGTAAAGGGCCTGGAAAATAGGGAGAAAGGAAAGCAAAAGTGGTTATGGAAGACAGGAACCTCAAGATATGGCAGGAAACAGGCAGTGAGAAATTGTCAGTGGTGGGAAATGGTCATAAATGCTAGGACTAGTGATGTCTGAAATTGTTGAAGGTTATTTTGTGTTCTTTGTCAAAATTACTGTTATCCTGTTCCTTTCACCCCATCTTCTTCCACCATGCCATTCCTCCCTCAAAAGATCAGTAAAAGTCGGCTTCAAGTAACAGCTTTGTAAAATTAGTGCTCCAGGGGGCATGAAAGAAGACAGATGAAGGTCCCAGGTGGAGCCCTTCAGAGAGAATGGGGCTTGTTCACACTGCGAGGTATGTTAGGAGGAGGTACATGTGGAGAAGCAGACAGCTAGGAACCTTACGGAAAATTGTGAGTCCCTTAAAAATCCTCAGAGATGTTGGGTTGTGTTTACATATTATTATTTAATTATTACTGAGGACCATGGTGATGGACCTCCACTGTTAACTCCAGAAGGCAGGAATATGTTCACATAAAACCTATATGACTCAATCAGAACAAATAAGAACAATAACATTAACTATACATGCAAGTGTGTTCTGAGTTTGAAATTTTTAGAAACAATTTCTAAAGAAGTGAGCAAATACATGGGTGTTTACGCTGGCAAATGGGAAATTTTCTCTAAGTGTTGAGAATGGTACCTGGCATAAAGTAATTGCTATATGTGTGTTTGGTGGTTTATTCTTTAAAACAAGAAACATCCATAAACAAATAACTTCAGAGATAAGGCCATACAATTACAGTAGGATAGGTATATAGATGGATGGGTAGATAGGTAAAAGGGTGAATAGATAGATTTAAAATATTAAACAAATAATAGTTATTATTTCATTGTTGTTGTGACCTGGGCTTCAGTGTCCAAAGAGTGCCCTTCCTTTTTTCCTGTACTCAAATTGCACCTTCCGATGTTCATAAGGGTCATGCAGCTACATATTCCAAGAAATTCAGATTTAAGTCAAGAATACAAATGTAAGTGTGTGTTCATGGCCTATGGAAAGCATCATTGATGGAAGAAATAACTCAGGATACTCACGGAAAGCAACCACAATAAATGTTATTCTTCTGTACTATGTGCAAGACCCCATTTAGATACATTGATACTCAGAGCCACCTTATTATTATCTCATTTAACAGAGGAGAAAATTGAGGGACAGAGAATTAACTTGCTGGAGATTTCAAAGCTAGTAAGCAGCAGAGTCAGGATTCAAACCTAGACAGCTCAACTCCAGAGCTGCAGCTCTCAGTGACTAAATTACCTCATCTTAAAGCCAGAAATAAGCAGACTGGTAAACATTCCACTTTGGTCCAACTCCCTAAATATTTTGTTGACATATTTAGGGGGGACATAATTCCAAAACTGCATAAAATATACTAATTATCACTGAATGTGGGACGGCAGTAATCTAATAAGAATTTATTCATTCTTTCTTTTTTTTTTTTAAATATGTGGGTTTTTTGTTTTTTGGTTTTTTTATTTATTATTTATTTGAGACAGAGAGAATGAGAGACAGAGAGCATGAGAGGGAGGAGGGTCAGAGGGAGAAGCAGACTCCCTGCCAAGCAGGGAGCCCGATGCGGGACTCGATCCTGTGACTCCAGGATCATGACCTGAGCCGAAGGCAGTCGTTTAACCAACTGAGCCACCCAGGCGCCCCCATTCTTTCAACAAGTATTTAGTGAGCACCTACTCAGTGCCAGAAACTCTCTAGGCATGGGGGCAATAGTTATGAACAGTGTGGACAGAAATCCATACCTTCATGGAGCACAGATTCCAGTGAAGTGGATACAGGCAATAAACAAAATAAGGCATAAATATTATGCAAAAATAAAACAAAGTGGAGAAGAAGGAATAGCCAAGGAAAGCCTCCACAAGAAAGTTGTTCATTTGTTTAGGAAGCCTTGGAAGAGGGTAATGAAATACTGTGCTTACCTTTTCCCCTTTATTTCTATTCTCCTCTTCACTAGATGAAGCATGAATGTGAGCTAAAGAACCACAGGAACCTGCTTATCATAATTTTAGAAATTCATTCTTCCACTAATGCAAAACCAAAAGTATGGCTATTATGTTGTCATTACTCCTCGAAATCCTTTTAAGGTTGCAGGGACTTCCTTTCTTGTGCTGGGGTGCACCCACATGTCTGTGGTTCTTGAAAGAGCCTTCTAAGCCAGAGCAGCTCCTCCACCTGATCATCTCTCTGTTAAAGTCAAGGGCAGATTTATTTGAACTTCAAATGCCTTGGGCAGTTCAGTGTCCTTTCACATGGGACATCTGACTTGTCAAGAGATGAGTTGGCATGATCTTGAATGAAGTTAAGACACTGGATGGGATTTTTCCCTTATTTTCCTATTTTGTATATATGTATGTCTGTGCTAAAAAGGCAATATTGTCACAGAACCTACATGGACAATCACTTTAGAAGTATATATCATGGTATGAAATCATGCTGATGAAACCTGTGTTTTTTCATGGATCCCCATAAATGATCTAGCTTAAACACTCCAGAATAGGGGCACCTGGGTGGCTCAGTTGGTTAAGCATCTGACTTTTGATCTCAGCTCAAGTCTTGATCTCAGGGTTGTAAGCTCAAGCTTCACATTAGGCTCCATGCCTAGCTTGGAACCTACTTAAAAAAACAAATCAAACAAACAAAAAACAGAAAAAAAAAAAAAATTCCAGAATAACAGATGGTCCCCCAAAGAGGATAAATAAAATTTGAACAAAATCCCCAAGCATGAAAAGACTATATTTTAATTCACCAAAGGGTTTATTTCCACTCTTTAAAAAATCTTCAGAAATCCTAAATGGTTATCATTTATTTCAGTTTTCTCTCTGTTCCTTGAGGAAGGTCATTTTCTCTTTCATAAAACATAACCATGACCTCCTTGGTTTCGAATATCATGGAACACAAAGGCTAGACACCCATTGTATTAGTTGATGCTATGGCTGTGGGGCATTTCTACACAACCAGTTCTCATAGATAGTGCTTGATTTCAGTCTGTTAAAACATGAAACCAGTGTGAGCAACAAAGAAATGCATTCTCCAAGGCCACCTCTGACACCCAGATCACTCCCTCTTTTCCTCTACACCTGTTTCTTCCTCATCCATATTTAGGTAGCAATTATCACTATTCCTGTCACCCTTCCCTCCCTTCTCCTGTTCATTCCTGGATTCTCAGTTGTTCTCAAACTTTACAGGAAATACAGATCAGCCCAGAGTTCATTAGACACACATAGTCTCAAATCCCTCCTCCCATACTGTGATTTTTTTTTTTTAGGAACATGATTTTATTTTTAAAATGTTTCCACTAGTTTTACTGAGACATAATTGACATATAACATTACGTAAGTTTAAGGTGTACAACGTGATGATTTGATATGTGTATGTATTGTAAAATGCCGCAGTAAGGTTAGTTAACACATCTATCATCACACAGCATTACCATTTTGTGTGTGTATGCTCAGAACTTTTAGGATCCACTTTCATAGGAAGTTCAGGTATACAATACAGTATTGTTAACTATAGTCACCCTGCTGGATGTTAGATCCCATCCTAAAATTTTCTATTTAGTAGGCTTGGATCAGGATCCAAGAGTCTGTATTTTATTTTTATTTATTTCTTTTATTGTTTTATTTTATTTATTTTTTCATGATAAGTGTACTCTTTAATCCTCATCACCTATTTCACCCACCTCCCCTGGTAACCATCAGTTTGTCCTCTACAGTTAAGAGTCTGTTTCTTGGTTTCTCTCTCTCTCTCTTTTTTGTTTATTTGTTTAGTTTCTTAAATTCCACATATGAGTGAGATCATAGGGTATTTGTATTTCTCTGACTGACTTATTTCACTAAGCATTATACTCTCTAGCTCCATCCATGTTGTTGCAATGGCAAGATTTCATTCCTTTTTATGGCTGAATAATATTCCATTGTATATATACATCACTTCTTCTTTACCCATTTACAATTGGTGGACACTTAGGCTGCCGCCATATCTTGGCTTTTGTAAATAACGCTGCTATAAAAATAGTGTTTTTGTATTTTGTGGGTAGCTACCCAGTTGTGTGATTACTGGATTGCAGGATAGTT
This sequence comes from Mirounga leonina, assembly GCF_011800145.1. NCBI lineage: Eukaryota > Metazoa > Chordata > Mammalia > Carnivora > Phocidae > Mirounga > Mirounga leonina. The sequence goes on from NW_023270807.1 coordinate 41,357,395, forward strand.
CTATTTTTAACTCTTTGAGGAAGCTCCATACTGTTTTCCACAGTGGCTGTACCAGTTTGCATTCTCACCAACAGTGCAAGAAGGTTCCCCTTTCTCCACGTCTTCACCCACACTTGTTGTTTCTATGTTTTTTATTTTAGCCATTCTGACAGGTGTGAGGTGGTATTTCGTTGTAGTTTTGGCTTGCATTTCCCTGATGATGAGTGATGCAGAATATCTTTTCATGCATCTGTTGGCCATCTGTATGTCTTCTTTGGAGAAATGTCTGTTTATGTCTTCTGCTCATTTTTTAATTGGATTATTTGTTTTTTAGGTATTGAGTTTTATAAGTTCTTTATATATTTTGGATACTAACCCTTTATTGGATGTCATTTGCAAATATCTTCTCCCTTCAGTAGGTTGCCTTTTAGTTTTGTTGATTATATCCTTCACTGTGCAGAAGCTTTTTATTTTGATGTAGTCTCAATAGCTTATTTCTGCTTTTATTTCCTGTGCCTCAGAAGACATATCTAGAAAAACTTTGCTATGGCCAGTGTCAGAGAGATTACTATCTGCGCTCTCTTCAAGGATTTTTATGGTTTCAGATCTCACATTTAAGTCTTTAACTCAGTTTGAGCTTATTTTTGTGTATGGTAAGAGAAAATAGTCCAGTTTCATTCTTTTGCATGTTGCTGTCCAGTTTCCCCAACACCATTTGTTGAAGAAACTGTTTCCCATTTTATATTAATTCCTCTTTTGTCAAAGATCAATTGACCATATAATTGTGGGTTTATTTCTCGGTTTTCTGTGTGTCTATTTTTATGCCAGTACCATGCTGTTTTGATGACTACTGCTTTGTAATAGAACTTGAAATCTGAAATTGTGATACCTCCAGTTTTGTTTTTATTTTTCAAGATTGCTTTGGCTATCCCTGGGATGCAAGTTTGGCTCAATATTTGCAAAACAACCAATGTGATATGTTACATCAATAAGAGAAAGGATAAAAACCACATGATCATTTCAATATATTCAGAAGAAAACATTCTAGAAAGTACAACATCCATTCATGATAAAAACCCTATGCAAAGTAAGTCTAGAGGGAACACACCTCAACATAAAAGGCCTTATATGTAAAACCCACAGCCAACATCATATTCAATGGTGAGAAACTGAGAGCTTTTCCCCTAAGGTCAGGAATAAGACAAGGATGTCCACTCTCACCAGTTATTCAACATAGTACTGGAAGTCCTAGTCAGAGCAATTAGACAACAGAAAGAAAGAAAAGGCATCCATGGGGCGCCTGGGTGGCTCAGTCATTAAGCGTCTGCCTTTGGCTCAGGTCATGGTCCCAGGGTCCTAGGATTGAGCTCCACATCGGGCTCCCTGCTAGGCGGGAAGCCTGCTTCTCCCTCTCCCACTCCCATGCTTGTGTTCCCTCTCTCGCTGTGTCTCTCTGTGTCAAATAAATAAATAAAATCTTAAAAAAATAGAAAGAAAAGGTATCCCAATTAGTAAGGAAGAAGTAAAACTCTCACTATTTGCAGATGACATGATACTATATATATAGAAAACCCTACAGACTCCACCAAAAGCTACTAGAACTGAAAAATGAATTCAGTAAAGTCACAGGATACAAAATCAATGTACAGAAATCTGTTGCATTCCTATCCATTAATAATGAAGCAGCAGAAAGTGAAATTAAGAAAACAATCCCCTTTATAATTGCATCAAAAGCAATAAAATATCTAGGAATAAAATGAACCAAAGAGGTGAAAAACCTGTACTCTGAAAACTATAAAACACTGAAGAACAAAATTTAAGATAACACGAAGAAATGGAAAGACATTTCATGGTCATGGGTTTGAAAATCAAATATTGTTAAAATATTTATACTACTCAAAGCAATGTACAGATTTAATGCAATCCCTATGAAAATACAAACAGCATTTTTCAAAGAAGTAGAAAAACAATCCTAAAATTTGTATGGAACAACAAAAGAGTCTGCATTTTAAATAGGCATTCCTGGTGATTCTGTTATATGGAAGCTTGAGGACCACCATTTGAAAAACAGTGTTAGTGACAGCAAAATAATTTCTTAAGAGAGGATCTACTAAAATTATAGATTTCAGATATGTTCAGTGTAGAATGAGGATTAAATTTAAGAATTATAAAAATGTAGCATTATGGAATCTTCTGGCTGGGAATAAAGATCATTCTAGGCTAGTGCCTTCATTTCACAGATGCGGTAATACAGGTTCTGAGTAGTTAGGTGATATGCCCAAGGGTTATAATAAGTTTGTGGCAGAACCAGGGCTGGAAATAAGGTCTCAATGCCCCATTCAGGTTTTCTTCCCCCCATCTTACATTCTAAAATGAAGTAAAACTAAGAGGATTAATTAGAAAAGTTCTCTTTGTGTTTTTAACCTTTTGTAGGGCTCTAGAGTTTCTAATTGTCTCTCAAAATACAGCTCTATTCTATTTAAACATTTTGGAAGGGTAACAAAGGAGTTGATTGCCACAAAAGCAGAAAAGAATGTGGAAAAATACAGCTGGTAGAGAAAAGCTTTTCTGTGTGAAGAGATTCTAAACCATGATTTTATGTTTTAAATACTTGTAATTAGACCCCTCTATATAAACACTCTAGTCTCCTTTTGGCTTTTCAACATACATTCTTTTTTTTTTTTTCTGCACAGCAAGGTCAAATTGTGTCTTGTTGATGCATGCACGATGAGCAGGGTGCCTATCATATTATTTTCAAGAACCAGGTATTAAGGGCCCACTACACCAACATGGAAAACCAATCCTTTGACACTTGCATGTCAAACTCTTCTCCATTATTATAGGATTAAAATCAATTTCAAAGTTGTACTGTTAGCAGTTTTGCAGGAAATTTATAGCTTTTAATATGGCCAGTGATTTCCAGATAGAAAAATGACAAATATGAGCAATGTATAAAATTACTGTATAAAACTACTGGTCTGATTGCTTGGAATGTCCACCACCCCAGACATTCTCTTCTTCAAAGGGAAGTATGCATCAGAAAGTAAACTGCACATTTGAAACTTGAAATCTGACATTCTTTAAAAAAGAAAACTTTCCACTCTTTCCACCAAAGAGACAGTGAACATACTAGAATAGAAAGAGCACTAGAGTTGGAACCAGGTGACAGAGACCTGGCTTTACTGCTATAACAAGTTTTAACTTCAGTTTTCTCATGTGCAAAATGAGGATATCTCAACCTATCTGACAGACTGTCATAAGGCTTCTATGAGCTTATGACTGTGAAGTGATCAAATAAATAAGATATTGTTATTTAGTAATTGATATGTTTATTTGCAGCAAAAATAGTGCTAAGAATATTTTATCATGTGGTATTAGGAGGAAATGGTGAGAATATTTATTATTAGATAATACCTATTTCTGGTAAAAGAGCAATAGTCTTTTGCAAGCATAGCATTACATAAAGCATTTCAGTAATGTCATTCAGGCTCCCTAGGGTCTTGGAGCTAGCTTGTAGGTGCTGACTTGCTCCAACCCCCAAATTCCATTCTAGGCAGGAATTAAGCCAAGTAGAAGAGAGAGACATCTGCAGGGAAGGGGAACATGAGTAGGGATAAATGACAGTTATATTTGCCCTCCTAGTTCATCAATTCCTTGTACACAAGTCCAAATTTAAAATTGTTCCTAAGTGGACCACCTCCAGTAAGTTAGTTGTCTCTGTAACTTGTCACATCTAATTCACTAAATTAGAAAAATCAACAGCAGTGTTCTGAGTGCCACTTCGTCATAATCACAGAGCTTGGAGCTGGAAAGGATACATTTTTAGGAAGCTTCTTAGGTGATTCTGATACTTAATCAAGTTCGGGAATCAAAGCTGTAGATCATCTAATTCAGTAGTTCTCGGTCTCTGTTAGAATCAACAAGAGAATTTTTTTATTACCCAGATATTTTATTGAGCTGGACATCAGAATATTTACAAAGTCCTCCTGACATTTCTAACATGCAGCTGGGGTTAAGAACAATTGATCTAGCTTAGTTCCTTATTCGATGAGCACACTGAGCTCCTCTCCTCTTGAAGGGAGTAGATTATTAAATTACTACAAGCATCTACAAATATGGATACTCAATTCAACTCAAAAAATCTTTATTGAGCACCTTTATGGTATAAATCCTGGTCCAGGTGGCCTTATCAACTCATAAGAGTGTTGAAAATAACTCAGAATTATACCAGGCAAAATAAGGTAAATGCTATAGGGCAGGAAAAAAAAGGTGTTTGGGTAGTTCAAAGGGTTGAGAAATAACTGAAGGTCTTTATCAGGAATATGGCAGAAAATTCCTAAAAATCAGAGGATGTTGACTTCTAAAAGCTAGTGAGTTCTGAACCTGAACCTGTGGAGCTGTAGATAATAATGTGACATAGGTACTACAATTTCATCTCATGCTTTGAAAGTTACCCTGTGTTCCAAAGAACTGTAAAGACTTTTGCTCATCATGGACAGTACAACTATAAAAATGTCCTGAAAGGAAGATTGCTATAAATAAGGTTTATAGCAATCAATATCTATGCTATAAATGATTTCTTTTAACTTAAGTGTTTAAGTTATAGGATTGTACTCACTATTTCTAATGTCCTGAAAAATTACTTGAGAAGGACTATGAATGATGCCTATGGAAGATGTAGTCATTCCTGGATATCTTTTTAAATACTTTTAACTTCCAAAATATATTCCAATATGTCACTATTCTAATTTCAGGGATAACCATCTAGTTCAGGGTCTCAGCATGTATCAGCTTAATCATCTCAAAGTCTCCTTTCTGGTTTTCTTTCCTCTAATCTCTTACTTCATTCAACTGATTCTACATATTGTTGTGGAATTAATAAATCTAAAATACTAATTGCTTTAAATGTACAATGAAACTTCATTTTGCTATACAGAACCTTATAATATCCATTTATATGTTTTCTCCTTTCAAAGTTTATTATTTATCAAAGTAATACATGTAAATAATTTAAGAATCAGAAAATACTAAAAGACTTACAGTAGAACATAGCTCTCTCCTGCTTTATCCCTTCACACTCCCAATTTCTGCTCCCCAGATTTTTCAATATTGAACGTTGTCTACTGATTTTCTACTCTAAAGGATCTAAAGAGTTTTCTACTTCAATTATACACTCCCTGCCCTCTGTCTTCCTGCAAATAATAGGGAATATTATAGTAAATAAGACAAAGTCCCCATATTTATGAACTTACATTTGGGTATAAAATGGTAAATAATAGACAAGTAGCCAAATAATCTAATAATTCCAGAAGTGACCCATGATATGAAAGAAAAAAATAAAGAAGGACAAGAGAAAAGGAAACATGCTCCCTTTCTCTATCCACCCAATATAGTTACACCAACATTTTTGATGTTTTCATTGGTATAACTAGACAAATATTACTCAACACTGAGGCATAACTTGTACTATGATTACCTTTCATTTATTGTACAACCTCTTGTTTTCTCTGAATCTGAAATTGCCTCGTTTTTGCATTTGTTTAGTTTTGCATTTGCTGAGAACAAATTCATTCCTAAACATGCCAGACTCTACAACTTCTCTCAATATGGTCAAACACTACATTTAATCTCCCAGGTTTTCTTCCTCCTCTCCTCTTTTTCCTCTTTCATCGTTCCTTCCAGAGACCTCTGCCTTCTTGCTCCAGTCTTGTCTGGTAGCTTTCTGGGCCTGTGACACAGCTGATACCCTAGCATCCCTTTATCTTCCAGGATTTCCCTCTGACCCTCTCCTTGATGGAGGTCCTTCTGCGGATACCCCACCTTCCTTTATTGATTTAGTCCTCCAGTAGCTTCTTGAGGAGAGGGCACAGGATGTGAATTCTTGCAACCTCACATGATTGAGAATGTTTTTATTCCACTCTCACTCTTGATGGAGAGCCTGGGTATAGAATTCTAGATTGAAAAGGATTTTTCCTCAGAAATTTGGAAGAATTGCTCCATTGCCTTCTAGCTTTCAGTAGCACTACTGAGAATTTTGATGCCATTCTTGTTGCCAGGCCTTGGTATGTGACCTATTTTTTTTTCCCCCACTGGAAGCCTTAGGGTTCAAAAATTTCAAAAATTTGGCTTTCATAAGATCTAATTTTTTCTGGAAAGGCAGATAGTGTAGTGATTCTGGTGTCAGGCTGCTGGGTCTCTTATTTAACTAGCTCCATAACTTTGGGCAGTTTATGCAACTTCTTTGTGCTTCTTTTGGCTGTAAAATGAGGATAATACTAGTGCCCATATCATTGGATCTTGGGGAGGGTAGTAATAACACTTCAAAATGTTCGGAACAGTGCTGGGTGCATAACAAGACTTATGTAAACATTGGCTATTACTATTATTACTATTATGTATTTTTTGTGCTGGACATTTAGTTGACTCAATTTAGAAACTCAGATTTTCACAGCTAGTGCATCTGCTTCTGTTATTTCGTTGATAATTTCTTCTTCATTATTTCTATAGTTTATTTCTGGAATCTTTGTTATTAATCCAATTCCCTCAGTGTTATATTTCAATCCATCTGTTATCATATTTTAAATATCCAAAATTTTTGTCTTATTTTTTGAATGTGTATATGCATGTGTGTATATTTATGTATTTATATATGTGCATATAAACTTTTTTAAATGGATGCAACATTTCTTTTTCCTTTTTAAGATTTTATTTATTTATTTGACAGAGAGAAAGAGAGAATGGGAATGAGTACAAGCAGGGGGAGAGCAAGAGAGAGAGGGAGAAGCAGGCTCCCCGGTGAGCAGGGAGCCCGACATGGGGCATGATCCTAGGACCCTGGGATCATGACCTGAGCTGAAGGCAGATGCTTAACCGGCTAAGCCACCCAGGCACCTCTCTTTTTCCTTTATGATTATATTTATTTTAAGGTTTGTTCTTGTTGTTCAGGCCTTCCTCTCCTCTGGTGATTCTTGGCTATTTATACTTAAAAGTGAGGCTCTTAAACTTCAGAATTTGCCAACTGGTGAGCTTTGCTGAAGAGAGATTGGGTTGGAGTAGGGATCCCCTGAATAGACAGATGGGCTCCTATAAATGTCAGTTTCTGTAGACTTTTTATTTTGAGCTTGTCATTTTTTTCTTTTTTTTTTTAAGATTTTATTTATTTATTTATTTGAGAGAGAGAGAGCACATGAGAGGGGGGAGGGTCAGAGGGAGAAGCAGACTCCCTGCTGAGCAGGGAGCCCGATGCCAGACTTGATCCCAGAACTCCAGGATCATGACCTGAGCCAAAGGCAGTCACTTAACCAACTGAGCCACCCAGGAGCCCCTGGTCATTTTTTTTCTTATCTCTTGCCTGGGAGTATAAACCTGGCCACCAGAGCTTTGGGAGCTGAGCTGTAGAAGGGGTGAAAGAACTGTTTTTCCCACGGACTCACATAATCCCCTTATTTTTAGTATGGTGTCTCCTGGCCCAACCTCTCCACTCTGTCTAACATAGATCTAGGTTTGGTGGCACCTAAAGCTTATACAATTTCGGGGACCCTCTTCCAGACAAAAAAAATATATAAAATTATACAGCAAACTTCAATATGGGGCCTTGGAAGGGACCTGTGCAAATGGGGAGCCTAAGGCCTTGCCTCCATTAGCTTCATGGTAAATCTGGCTCTTCATCCTGCCCTCTACCAGGGTCTAAAATGGTGTACCTGACTTTATTGGCTGAAGAGGGCATCTGGAAGGTCTAACTGTTGTTTATAGTCTTTTGGTTAATTCTCTTCTTTTTCATCCTACTCTATAGCCTGGCTCTTCAGGAATAACCAGTATCATCAAATCCTGGGCCTTTCTGGCATTGAGAGTTCAATGGGTACAATTGTTGTTGGGATATCTCTCATCACAGGTAGTTAGGCTTCACTTGCTCTGCTGAGCAGTCTTTTAACACTCATTCATGTACTCCCCGTTTTCTAAAATCTTGAAGATATCTCTTAGTTACTGTTATTACCCACCCGTTCTCTTTGTTATAATGGCTTTACTCCTTTTAACAGTGGCTTTGCTGCCATTTATGTGGGGCTTTAGGAGAGTGTAAAAATAAGCAACCAGGTTCAATTGCCATGTTTAATTGGAAGACTCATTCCATCATTATTTTTATGTCTGCCATTAACTCTAATATTTTATTGCCATTTAAATAATTTCACTATAAACCAAAACATTTGTACTCCATATTTGAAAAATAAATACTTCAATGTTCTTATAGTCTGGTATTTTTTTTGAGCCAATAAATCAACACTTGTTGGCCCAGCAAGCTGGTGTGCTCTCCTATTAATCAAGCTGTGAATATTCTGTGAAGGAGAATATGCCAGAAAATGTCTACAATTTTTTAAAACAAAATTACAAAATAATGCATGTTAATAGAGGGGTTTATTAAAAAAAATCCCTTTGTTTATATGCTTATGGAAAAAATGCTTTGTCTAGTTTATTCTCCTAGATGGTGCTCAATACATGTTTATTAAATAAAAGCTCCAATAACTAGTCCTGTCTCATCCACTCAGCTGACTTCATTTCTATGAAAACATTTTCTTTCCCAAACTACTCTCCAAACTCTTGGCCAATGAGGTATAAAAGCATTTATAGTAATGTTTCTCAAACTGTGCTCCTTGGAACCTCAGCTCTGTAAGAATACTTTAATAAGTAAAATCTAAGAAAATGATCTGTAGTCAAGTACATTTTATAAATTCTGAGTTCAACAAAGTTAAATTTCTTTATATCAAGGACTTCTTAGAGCCTTCACTACAATAATATGCATTGTGAATCTTTAAGGGAATAATTATTAGTATTTCTCAAATTTATTTACTACCAATCCTGTTTTAGGTAGCATACTATTTATTCCTGACAAATATGGTTTGGAACATTTTTTGTCAACAGTAGATTTCCTAATTCTGTACCTGTAAGAGATGTCATTTTCATCCCAAGGAGTTTCCATTCTAGATCTTGATCCAATTCCATCCTAGATTTTGATCTCTCAGGATTGTTCTATCTTGAAACTCTCTAGAAGACTGTTCCCATGGGATCTAAATGATGCAGGGTGAAATAAAAACCTACGCCAGGGAACTTTTTATATTTGAGTTACTGGGGAAAAGCAGAAATGAATAAAAGATAACAGCAGGATGCTATGGCACAAGATAGGCCATCCAAGTAGTCCTGAACTGAGTATCATGCTTCTGCTTTAGGATCAGGGTCAATTTTAAGCAGAGTCAAGTAGAGAAAGAGATAACACCAAGTGTTCTCTTCTCTCTGCTCTTTAGTGTTTTCCAAACTTTCTTTCTGCATGTATTAAATACACACATTTTATGTCCAGAGCCTCAAACTGACTGACCTGACTCTCCAGGGGAGACACCTAGAAATCTGCATGCAAGAAAAGATGATTCTTAGGACTGGAGGGTTTAGGAAGTACTGCACTCTGCACCACAACTGTGGGGCTTATCTGGCCACTCCTGACCATGACATCCACATTCCTCTCACATTGAGGATAATCGTGTTGGAGACTCTGAACTCACTTTCTACCATAAAGCATCTGCTTTGCTTCAGATTCTGATTGTGTAATTTCTGAGCTCAGTCTCTCATCCTGGTTCTGATTTATCTGTCTCCGTCTACTGAATATTTTGGACAGGCATTAAATGGAGTGAATTCTCTCTAGGATTAATCTTACCAGAGCAGCTCAAAAAATCTGAATACCTTCTTCTACTCTTTGAAGAAATTAAATGTTAAATAGAATCAAGGTAACTGAAGAATAGTTGTGGAAGAGGATTAAAAAAAATAATTAACAGAATTCAAAAAGTACAAAAAAGCAATAATTAAAAAGTATGATTTTTCTTTTTTTTTTAAAGATTTTATTTATTTATTTGAGACAGAGAGAATGAGAGACAGAGAGCATGAGAGGGAGGAGGGTCAGAGGGAGAAGCAGACTCCCTGCCGAGCAGGGAGCCGGATGCGGGACTCGATCCCGGGACTCCAGGATCATGACCCGAGCCGAAGGCAGTCGCTTAACCAACTGAGCCACCCAGGCGCCCAAAAAGTATGATTTTTCTATACTACTTCTACCAGCTATGTAGTTGTTTGAAAGCCACTAGTATTTTATGAATGCTTTTAGAGATATGCTAATGCATGTATAAACATTTATGTAATACGTATGTGCATATTTCTTTTACACGGAGATATCATGCTATATACCCTCTTCCGCTCCTTGCTTTTTTCACCTAATTTACCTTGCAGATTGTTACAGATTGAATTGTGTCCCTCACCAAAATATGTTGTAGTCTTAACCCTCAGTATCTCAGAAGGTAGCATTATTTAAAACTAAGGTCATTGTAGATGTAATTAGTTAAAATGAGATCATACTGGAATAGGGTGGACCCTTCATCCAATGGGACTGGTGTCCTTATAAGAAGACACAGAGCCGTACAGCGAGACTGCCTTGTGACAGCAAACAGAGGCAGCGATTGGCATGATGCAGCTGCAAGCCACAGAATGCCAAGGCTTGCTAGCAGATCACCAGAATCTAGTAAGAAGCAGGAAAGGAATGTCCCCTACAAGTTTCAGAGGGAAACTGACTATGCCAACACCTTGATTTTGGACTGTTAGTCTCCACAACTGTGACACAATACATTTTTGTTGGTTTACATCATACAGTTTATGGCACCTTTTGGGGCAATTCTAGGAAACTGATACAGAGATCTTTCCATATTAATAGAGAGCTGCTTCATTCTATTTGACAGCTGCATAATATTCTATTGTACGGCTGAAGCATAACTTATTTACTTGGCCCTTTACTGATGGACACTTAAGTTGTTTTCAAACATTTCCCATTAAAAACAATGTAAAATGAATAGCCTCCTATGTCATTTCATATCTGTGTCAGATCATCTTGGGCTAAATATACAGGAGTGGTGAATACTTAAATTGCAATAAGATGTTTTATACATGAACAGTGAGAAATTATTATAACTTGAGTAAACTTAAATTTCCATGAACAGAAGAAACAGTAAAATTATGTTCAAGCCAATAATGATGCCAAATGGCAGGACCTTATCTTGACTCCTTTTTTATCCCTCCTCCTAACTGTCCACCTGCTGCATGACCTTTTAAACAAACCTTTCTTCTTTTCTCTGGATCTCTGCTATACTTGAGTTTTTAGTGTCTTAATACTTAAGTTCTCAGCAATGGTTATGAGGATCAAACGAAGAGAAAATCGTGAAAGTAATTGCCCTATGTAAGGACAGGGATTGCTGTTATCTTTGCCTTAAAGCAATGTTTGATAACTTTATTATGCTCTTCATCCACATTCTACACACACACACACACACACACACACACACACACGGTTGCTCTGGTTTATATATCTGTCTCTCACATTTGTTTTCATAAATTTAGTAGTTTCTTACTGTCTCCTTTATATTTGCCCACAACAGTTAATATTCTGTCTTTTCTACAAATGTTACTACCTGACTAATAAATATATATTCAGTGCTTTTGCATGCTAAATTTTTCATCAATGAAAATTCTTTACTTCCTGAGGGTAGCTTGAGGCTCTCCTTTTTCTAGAATACAGTTTCTACAAACTACATTTTTTCCCTTTCTTCCTTTCTCAGATTAGGAAAACTGTTAGGGATGTATTTTGTAACCAATGGAGTAAAAACAATCAGTACAAGATACATTTTATTGTTACAGCTAATCCATACACAAAGGAAGGAGGTAATTTCACCTGTCTTCCTAAATCATGAAGACTTTTCTTTCTAGGGAGGGTTTAGGATTGAGACCCTGGTCACATGGTTATTATTCTTAGTATCCTCAGCCTTGTAGCCTGCCAAGAATAGAGCTAAAAGCAGGCTGTTGTTTATATGATATAATTGGTGAAGTGCTAGGAAGAGCCCTAAGTCTTCACACATCTCCCTAGAGCATTCCAAAGTACTTAAAATTCCTACCTTCAGAGTTAATGCTTTCTTTTGCTCAAATGTAAATAGCTCGAAGGGATATCATAATAAACCATTATCAGTCATCAGCAACTCAGCGTGAATTGGTCTATTAGATTCTTTTCCTGCTAACAATAGATGGCCAAGAAGAAAGTGAGAATTCAACAGAGAAGCTTTCACTGAAGTGAGTTGTTTGCTGCTGCTGCTGCCTCCATGAGAGAAAAATCTGGAGAGGTACTTATCCCCCATCACTCTTTTCACTGACCAGGAGACCAGAGCCCCTTTGGAGGGAGGATGTACTGGGATTGGAGCCATCTAGAGAACTGAGCTAAAAGGACCTTCTTCACTTGCCTGCAGGGTCAACTCTAGGCAAAATTGTGAAGAAGTAGCTGTTAGGTCTTTCTAAACTTTAAGTATGACAAGTATGATTCTGGAAAAGCTCAAAATGGTATCTGGCAGTCAAAATGGTTTATCACACTTCTTTAACACATAATGTTTAACACTTATTTTTTTAATCAAACTACTTACTAAGATGGAAATACTCTGTATTCCTCTCCATATTCCCTTTTTCTCATTTCTGTGACTATTGTGGGGCCACTGATCTCCATCCATTTTGGAAAAGGCTTTTTGACTTCTTTGTGGAATATTTATGGCTAACAAAGTCTAGTCAATATTCTTCATGTGTCCTACACACTGAAGCTAATCCCTCCACCATGAGATCCCCTTGGGAGATTGAATGCCTGGTTAGTTGAGGCACTTCCTTCTCTCTCGCTTGCTCTCTTGGTCGCACACTCTCCAGCATTTTCCATTCTCACCTGACTAGAAAAACTACTGGAAAGAGGTGATAGCTCATCTCGATAAAGCTGTCTAGACTTTTAGCCACATCTTTTAAGAATTCGCATTCATGGGATGCCTGGGTGGCTCAGTCATTAAGCGTCTGCCTTCGGCTCAGGTCATGATCGCAGGGTCCTGGGATCGAGCCCCGCATCGGGCTCCCTGCTCCGCGGGAAGCCTGCTTCTCCCTCTCCCACTCCCCCTGCTTGTGTTCCCTCTCTCGCTGTGTCTCTGTCAAATAAATAAATAAAATCTTAAAAAAAAAAAAGAATTCTCATTCATTTCAGAAGCAGTAAAGGATTATAAATTGAAAGAGCTCCATAGAGGAAACACTTTTTTGCTTGAGAACAGCCAACAAGTTATAGGTGGTTTCATAAATTAGGTTCATCCACAAATGTTTCAATTCAAATATTGTTCTCAGTTATTGATTTATTGAACTTGTCATATTATCTCTTTATGAAATTTATCAGTTATGAGAAAATTTTCTCTAAATAAATACCTCCCCACTTCATATAGTATATTTATTCTATCTACTTTTATCCTCTGCCTAAAAACATGCTCAAGCTTTTCTCCATCCTAGAATTGTACAAATCCCTTCTTGGACTCAGTTTACTACTCAAGTGAATGCTTCATGTCTCTCCTCTTTCTTGCAGACTTCTTGAGAAGTCTCCATGTCCTAACCTCCCATCTGCTCATTAATTGATTATGATATCATTATTTATTTTATTTTCAGTTTCATCCTACTCAATCTCCCCACAGCAGTGGCCAGTGTTGGACCTTTAGACCTTTCTCCATCCTTTGTTTCCACCACATTACATTCTGTCAGTGCTTCCACATTTCTGACTATTTTTTGACTTTGCTGATTTATTCTTCCCTTGTTCTTTTTAAAATACTGGGCTAATCTGGATTTTCTTCTTCCTTTTTTTTTAAATTAATTTTATTATGTTATGTTAGTCACCATACATCATTAGTTTTTGATGTAGTGATCCACGATTCATTGCTTTCTTCTTCCTTTAAATATCTTCACTGGGTGAACTCAATGACTCCTATGTCCTCAACAATCATCTCAATTCAAATTCCAGTGTTTCTTTCTCCTAGGCTTCAGTTTCATCTCTACTTATAGGTACCACAAACTAGAAATATCTAAATCAAACACATTATCTTTCCTCCAAAGCCTATTCATCCTTCCACAGTCCCTCCCTCACTCTAAAACATGGTTTATATAAACATACAAGCCTGAGTATGGGTAAAATATGCATTTTTTTACATCTCTTTTTCTTTTATTCCTGTATTTAATTGGTCACTATATCCTGTGTATTCTCATTTTTAAATTTAAAAATTTGTCCATTCATCTCCATTATCATTTCTGCTGCTTTAACCCAAACCCTCATCCTATCTCATTTCTTTTGAGATTAAGTGTTGTGTATTATGCTTTAATTAGAGTTCTAATTAGAGTTCCCTACCCCAATTTTGTATACCAAAATAGACCATCAGACATTTGCTAAGTGAATAAATGAATACCTAACATTTATATTTCATGAAGATTACTCTACTGTCTAATACTAACACAGCAGTTGTTATTCACCAGGCATTACTCTAAATGTGTTAGCTATATTACCTTATTTAATATTTATAAATTTCTTTTGAATTAGGTACAATTATTCCTATTCTATAGATGGGGAGATAGACATAGAGAAGTGAACTGACTTGTCCAAGTTTATGCAGCTAATAAATGGCAGAGCCAGAATTACATCACTGTTTGGCCTTAAATCCATGCTTTCAATCACTGCACTTCCTTACATTTCCTGTTGCTCTGCTTCTATGTATTACATTAAGACCCTAATTATTTTTCCATTATAGCTATGAGAATACAATGGTTACTCAGTTTACAAACTTACAGATACAGATCTGGAAGTAAATTCATATTTTCAGCTTCCTCCAACCCTTCAACTAATCCTAGAGCAATTCAGAACCAAGTTAGTTCAGAGTTTAAAGGGAAACTGGAGATTAAAGCAGGGTCCATTGGCCCAATAACAAATAGAGATGCAAACAACCAGCATGGTTCCTATAACCCAAAGCAAAATTAGACCTCAGGAGCTGTATCTGGATCTCTTGGTGAATATTAGCCCTGTCATGTTGGACAATGGGTAGCACCGAGTTGAGAAGATAAGGCTCTAAGGCAGGACAAAACATAATATGGAGCTGCCATTTAGGACAAAGTGAGTAGATGCTCTAGAGTAAAAGTAAAAGACAAGTCCACATAGAGGAATGGATTAATGTCAATAAATGTAAAGGAGTCAAGAATATGAAGAAACCGAGAGCCAAGATGGGTCATGGATGAGAGAGGGGCAGAGAGCAGACAGCAGAAGAGAATGTGTGCCAGAGGCAAGAATGCCTTCAAAATGAAGGTAAAGTCACTTCAGATGTCTTACACTCTGTGGTAGATTTTTGAACCGAACATCAGAAGACTGCTTATAATTTGATTCTATGAGCAATCACATGTGCAATCCTGGAAAAGCTACTTAAACAATCTGGAACTCACCTTTCTCATCTGTAAAATCAATTTTTTATTTTTTATTTATTTTATTTTTTTCAAGATTTTATTTATTTATTTTGACAGAGAGAGACACAGCAAGAGAGGAACACAAGCAGGGGGAGAGGGAGAGGGAGAAGCAGGTTTCCCACAGAGCAGGGAGCCCGATGTGGGGCTCGATCCCAGGCCCCTGGGATCATGACCTGAGCCGAAGGCAGATGCTTAACCAACTGAGCCACCCAGGTGCTCTGTAAAATCAATTTTTTAAAGATTTATTTTATTTATTTGAGAGAGAGAGAGGGCATGTGAGTGAGGGGAGGGACAGAGGGAAAGGATCTCAAGCAGACTCTGCTGAACGCAGAGCTGGATGAAGGGCTTAATCTCATGACCCTGAGATCACGACCTGAGCCAAAATCAAGAGTGGGACACTTAACCAACTGAGCCACCTAGGCACCCCTGTAAAACCAAATTTCAACATGGGTAATCTCTGATAATTACATAGTTACCAAGTCTAGTATCATTTACACAATGGTTTTAATGATTTTTGATCATGGACGACTCTTAATAGCAAAGAAATCTTAGCAAGTACCCCCATTTAGGAACATGCTAAATGGACAAATTTGTAAATTATTTATAAATGTGTTATTTTGTACAAACATCACTTTACTAATACATTAAGTATGTTATGAAACACAGAAATAGAAACATAAAGATTAAGCAATACAGCTAAATGCCTTATCAACTGTGATGTATCATATAATCATTACTATCTCAAGGCACAATATACAAGTAGGGTGAGGTTTATCATTATAATGGATGTAAATGCCTATTTAAAATAGTCCTAGACAATTTTGATTTTTTTTTTAAGATTTTTTTTTTTTATTTGAGAGAGAGAGAATGAGAGACAGAGAGCATGAGAGGGAGGAGGGTCAGAGGGAGAAGCAGACTCCCTGCTGAGCAGGGAGCCCGATGCGGGACTCGATCCCGGGACTCCAGGATCATGACCTGAGCCGAAGGCAGTCGCTTAACCAACTGAGCCACCCAGGCGCCTGGCAATTTTGATTTTTTGCCCAATTCTTGTTAGATCTGATTAGATTTTCATTACTTTTGTATTGCAGTTTGGCTGACGATGAGCTTTTTCTTGGATTTAGAGAAGTATTAGCAATGTTAGTTTCTTGTTCACCCACTCTTATATATCAGTATTATCTTACGAAGTTTCTTGGAAAAAATCTTTTAAAAAATATTTCCATTATGTAAGCCTTCATTCCATTAACTAATTAACAGTATACAAGTATATCACAGTATATCTCATCTGACTTTTTGGATTCCCTCACTAGCAGCTCCGGAGAGAAGGACCAAATGCAGGTCATTTTCTTGGGAGGTGATCTTTGGAAGCACAGGAGCACGTTGCCGCCGGGGGCTCAATCACAATAGTGACCTCTCAGAAGCCACGTTGGACATACCTCAGAATCATCCTTTCCTTGATGACTGAGGCAGCTGGCACATTTATCCACCAACTTTCATTTCCCATTGGTTGATGGTTGTTGCCAGTGGCTTTAATTCCCCTCCACTTCTGGGTTACACCTGTCTCTGGCAGAGCGAACTCCAAACTCCCATGGTGCTGGAGAATCAGGCAGAGAAGAGAGATGCTGGTGCTAGAGGTGGAAGGCTAAATTTTAGCGTGCTGCAAACTGTTTACTGCACCTCAGGTGAATTCAGCTGTGCTCAGCAAGAATGGCGAGTGGTATCTACAGTGTCTGCTACACTTGGTGATGGTGAGGATTAGGAGTAAGGTTAAGATTAGTAAACTGTGATAAATTGAAGCAAACAAAGAAAGGACAGTACTGGTATCTACCTCTCCCCTTCTTTCCTCAGGATGTACTCAGTTCCATATTTTGGCAATCTGTGTATTAAACATTAATAATAAATTATAATTTTGGGGGATGCCTGGGTGGCTCAGTAGGTTAAGCGTCTGCCTTCGACTCAGGTCATGATCCCAGGGTCCTAGGATCGAGTCCTGCATCAGGCTCCCTACTCAGCCAGGAGCCTGCTTCTCCCTCAGCCTGCTGCTCCACCCCTGCTTGTGCTCACTCTCTCTTTCTCTGTCAAATAAATAAATAAAATCTTTTTTAAAAAGTATAATTTTTTAATATTTTTAGACAAAATATGTAAGTGGAGGCTCTAATATTTTCTTTCCGCATTTTGAAGGTCATCTTCTATACCTCTTAGGGGCATGCATCTCTGACTTATGATCAGCTCTAGAGTTGGGTGACCTAAATGCCAGGTTCCTTAAGCTACTGAGATGTACCTTCTGGAAAAAGCTGCTTCAGACCCAGGAAGACATACCAGGTGTTGCAGGTTCTGGCAACCTTTACATCTCTAATGCAAAATTGTGGGCTTCTGCTAACAGCACACCTGCATATCCTCCAAGGACAAGTGCGGGAATACCCTGGAGGCCTCTGGAGGGTGCTAAAACATCAGAGCCCTCTTAACAGGCAATACTGCAGTGAGCGGCTACCTATTCAAGAAAACGAACTAGAGGGAGGAAGAAAATGACATCTATCTGCATATAAGCTATTCTATAGAGCAAGTTTAATTATTGTATCATTGATGTTTATAATCATGGTGGAGCTAACATTTTCTCTTTGGCATTATCACAATTCTATACATGAGGTTAAAAAAATTAATTGAATAATTTTGACATTTGAATGCCATCGATTAGGTAACTCCTGTATGCTAAATCCCCGTAAAAAGTGGTGTGAGTTATAAAAAAGATCAGTAAAACTCAGTCTCTTACTTTTCATATCGTGGGGGGGAATGAACATTGCATATAAGCAACCATAAAGCAAGGTGGAAAGAGATAAGATCTGTAAGAAAAATACGAAGGGCTGTGAATATTCTAAGATAGAAAAATTATTTCTGCACCAAGCAATTTATTATTTCTTGTGATAATAGCTAAGCCTAACCCAAATTCCATGCCTTGGAAATTTCTTTAAACATGGTCCACCAGTTGAAGTTTAGTAGTAAGCAGCCTTGGGCTTAGAAAAGACGAGAAGTCTGAGATGGGCCTTTAACTCAGTAATAACTACACTGGACTCTAAAAACGCCTTCAAGAGACAAAGCAGAATACATTCTCTAACTCTCAATCATAAAGAAAAATCTAATGTTTTGTGGTATGTTTTTAAGCCACAAGCTTTTAAGAATACAAAAGCAAACAATGGAAAAAAATTGTACACTATTTGTACTGACAATATATTGTTGCAGCTTTCTTGAGCATGAAAATATTTTCTCAATAAAGGTTTTATCATAAAATGGAAACTGATATGTTAGGTGTCTTTTTTTTTAGTCAGAAATCAATTTATAATGAGATTATACACATGAAAGAATTTGTAACAGATATTTTAATAGAAAATCAAGCTGAGTAGAGCTATTCAGAATTATAATAAATAAAAAAAGAATTATAATAAATAACATTTCATGCTCAAATAAGTAGGAATTCTATACTTTTCATATTAGGTATTAGGTACAACTTGAGATAAGTACATTTTCCATTCTGTCCAAAGACTTAAAAAATGTTATAATGAATTGCTTAAAATAAAATGTATTTGTCACATTAGCTATATACAATATATATTTGACAACTTTTTATTTATTTATTATTAGTATTTAAACTTACCGAAACATAGTTGACACACAATGTTATATTAGTTTAAGGTATACAACATAGTGATTTGACTATTCTATACATTTTTCAGTGCTCACCAGGGTAAGTGTCATCACCATAAAATGTTATTACAGTGTTACTGACTATATTCCCTATGCTGTACTTTTGATCTTGTGATTTATTTATTTTATAACTAGAAGTTTGTACCTCTTAATTTCCTTCCCCTATTTCACCCATCCCCCAGCCTTCTGGCAACCTCCAGTTTGTTCTCTGTATTTATTATTCTGTCTCTGTTTTTGTTTGTTCCTTTTTTCTGCTTTTTTTTTAGATTCTATGTAAGTGAAATCATATGGTATTTGTCTTTCTGTGTCTGATTTATTTCACCTAGCATAATACTCTCTAGATCCATCCATGTTGTTGCAAATGGCAAGATCTCATTTTTCTTTATGACTGAGTAATACACCTTATATGTACTCACACCACATCTTCTTTTCCATTCACCTATTCATGCTCACTTGGGATGCTTCCCAATTTTGGCTATTGTAAATAATGCTGCAATAAACACAGGGGTGAATATCTTTTTGAATTTGTGTTTTTGTTTTCTTTGAGTAAATACCCAGTAGTGGAATCACTGAATCATATGGTATGTCTATTTTTAATTTTTTGAGGACCCTCCATACTATTTTCCACAGTGGTTACACTCATTTACAGTCCCACTAACACTGTATGAAGTTTCCCTTTTCTCCACATCCTCACCAACACTTGTTATTTCTTTTCTTTTTGACATTAGCCATTCTGACTGGTGTGAGGTTGATATCTCATTTTAGTTTTGGTTTGCATTTCCCTGATGATTCGTGATGTTGAGCATCTTTTCATGTGTCTGTTGGCTATCCCTATGTATTCTTTGGAAAAATGTCTACTCAAGTCCTCTGCCCATTTTTTAATCAGATGTGTGTGTATTGAGTTGTATCAGTTCTTTACATATTTTAGATATAAACCCTTTATTGGATATATCATTTACAAATATCTTCTTCAGTAAGTTGCCTTTTTGTTTTGTTGATGGCTTCTTTTGCTGTGCAAAATCTTTTTATTTTGGTGTAGTCCCAATAGTTTAATTTTGCTTCCCTTGCCTGAGGAGACAGAGCCATAGATACGTTGCAATGGCCTATGTACAAGAGATTACTGCCTGTTTCCTTTTGGGAGTTTTATGGTTTTAGGTCTACATTTAAAGAAACATTTTGAGTTTATTTTTGTGTATGGTGTAAGAAAGTGGTCCAGTTGCATTCTTTTCCATGTAGCAGTCCAGTTTTTGCGACACCATTTATTGGAGAGACTGTCTTGTATATTATCGCCTCCTTTGTCGTAGATTAATTGACCATATAGGCATGGGTTTATTTCCATCCTGTGTCACTGATCTATGTATCTATTTTTGTGCTGGTACTATACTGTTTTGATTACTATAGCTTTGTGGTATATCTTGAAATCTGGCATTGTGATACTTCTAGCTCTGTTCTTTCTCAAGATCGTCTTGGCTATTTAGATAACTCTTTAAAAACACTTCAATCACTACCTCCAAATTAGTATTTACATATATTTTCTTTATGTGAGCTCTGGTAAGCTTTGTTGAAATTTCAAAACTTCTCATAACACCAAGCTCCTGAAGTACCTACTTAAATTCTGTTGTTTGATGCAATGAATACCCCACTATTGAATCTACATCATGAAAAGTGTACTATTTTTTTATCTTTTTTTTTTTTTTTCCAGACAGGGTGACTCATTTTTTTTCTTTAGGAAGGAGAGAACCAGTGCTTCCAGTTCCTCCTTTTTCTAATTCATCCTCCATACTGTTACTGAAGAGATTTTTTTTAAGGCAAAATTCTGAGCATATCACTCTTTCCTCAAAGCCTTCATAATACCTCATCACCTCCAGAATAAGGTCCATACCCTTTAGTGTAACATTCACAGCCCCTTACACCCCTTGCCTCAAACTACTCCTTGTATCCCATTCTCCCACAATACCAATAAGTTTGTGGTTCCCTAAACATGTCATATTTTTTCTTTCTTTGTTTTTGAACATTCAACACTACTCAGAGGACTTTCCACACAGACACTTTCTTTACCTGCCTGGTAAAGTCATATTCATTCTCTAATACTCACCTTAACATCACCTTCTTCTTGAAATGTTTTGACCTCACACAGTATGGATTGCTCCATTCTATGCACTATCCATGCAAATTATGATACCTCATGTATGGCAATTAGTTGTTTACATGGTTGACTTCTACATCAGACTATAGTCCTTTCTTGTGTTCTCACTGCCAAGGAAAACACCTATTGAAGGACTACATGGATGGATGGATGGATGGATGGATGGATGGATGGATGGATGGATGACAAACTAGAGTCTCAATCAGCTACTTTAATCCTAGTGCAATTTGAAATACTTAAATAATCAATCTGATACCTTCTTAGCTAATAGGTTTTTAGAATGATTTTTAACTTCCAGAAAAAAAGTTTAGAACTTATATTACAGCACTTTTAATGGGAACTGAACTTTCTTTTACCCTCTTTCCTAAAGAAAAAAGATGAGTCACCCTGTCTGAAAAAAGAAGATAAAAAATAATACACTTTTCATGATGTAGATTCAATAGTGGGATATTCACTGCATCAAACACAATTTTATTTAAATTGTAGTTAGTTAACAGACAGTGCAATACTGGTTTCAGGAGTAGAATTCAGTGATTCATCACTTACATACAACACCCAGTGCTCATCACAAGTGCCCTGTTTAATACCCATCACCCATCTGGCCCACCCCCCACCCCCCTCTCTCCCTTAACCTTCAGTTTGTTCTCTATCATTAGGAGTATCCATGGTTTGTTTCCCTCTTTCCTTCTTTCCCCCTTTCCCATATGTCCCTCTGTTTTGTTTCTTAAATTCCACATATGAGTGAAATCATATATTTGCTTTTCTCTGATTGACTTATTTCACTTAGCATAATACATTCTAGCTCCATTAACATCATTGCAAATGGCAACATTTCATTCTTTTTGATGGCTGAGTAATATTCTACTATATATGCACCATATCTTCTTTGTCCAGTCATCAGTCAATGGACATTTGGGATCTCTCCATCATTTGGCTATTGTTGATAATGCTGTTATAAACATTGGGGTGCACATACCCCTTCAAATCTGTATTTTTGTATCCTTTGAGTAAACACCCAATAGTGCAATTACTGGATCATAGGGTAGTTCTATTTCTAGTTTTTTGAGGAACCTCCATACTGTTCTCCAGAGTGGCTGCACCAGTTTCATTCCCACCAACAGTGCAAGAGTGTTCCCCCTTCTCCACATCCTTGTCAACAGAAAAGTCAATTCAGGTCCTCTGTCCATTTAAAAAATTGGTTTGTTTTTTATTACTGAGTTGTAAGAATTCTTTGTATATTCTAGATATAAATCTGTTATCAGATATATGCTTTATAAATGTTTTATCCCATTCTGTGGTTATCTTTCATTTTCTTGATGGTGTCCTTTGAAGCATAAAAGTTTTTAGTTTTTTAATATATTTGTTGTTACTGTTTGTGTTCTTATTATATCTAAAAAGGCTTTCCTTAACCTAAGGTCATGAAGATTTATTCATTTTTTTCTAAAAGTTTTATAGTTTTAGTTCTTACATGTAGGTCTATGATCCATTTAGAGTTCATTTTTTTAGAAGGAAGGAGCCTAAGTTCATTTTTTTGCATGTGGATATCCCATTGTCTCAGCACCATTTGTTGAAAGCAATTTTTCTTTATTAAATGGTCTTGGCACTTTTCTCAAAAACTGAGTGAACACAAAGGTGAGAGTTTATATCTAAACCATCATTTTTATTCCATTGATCTATTAGACTATCTTTATGCCCCCACAACATTCTCTTGATTACTGCAGCTATGTAATATGTTTTGAAGTGATCAAGTGTGAATCCTCCAAATTTGTTCTTCTTTTTCAAGATGATTTTGGCTACTCTGGGTCCTGTGCATTTCTTTATAAATTATATCATCAATTTATCAATTTCTGTAAAAATCTCAACTGAGAATTTAATATGGATTGTATTGGCTGTGTAGACCAATTTGTGAATACTGCCATCTTAAGTCTTGTAATACACAAACAAGAGATGTCTATCCATGTATTTATGCCTTCTTAACATCTTTCAGCAAAGTTTTATAGTTCCCCCCTGCTTTATTGAGGTATAACTGCAAAATAAAATGATATATATTTGAAGTGTGTGATGTGATGAATCCATCGCCTCACATAGTTACTATTTTTTACTTTTGTGGTGAGAATGTGTAAGATCTACTCACATAGCAAATTTCAAGTAGACAATACAATATTATGAACTATAGTCACCATACTGTACATTAGATCCTCATAATTTATTCATCTTGTAATAGAAAGTTTGTACCCTATAACCAACATCTCCCCATTTCCCCCACCCTCTGCCCCTGGCAACCACCATTCTTTTTTTTTTTTATTCCATATATAAGTGATAACATACATGGTCTTCCTCTGTCTGGCTTATTTCACTTAACATAATACCCTCCAAGTTCATTCATGTTGTCACAAATGGCAAGATTTCCTTCTTTTCTATGGCTGAAAATATTCCTGTACATGTAACACATTTTCGTTATCAGAATAGATAGTAGATATTAGGTAAAATAGATATTTTCTTTCTCTATCCATCAGTGGACAGTTAGGCTATATCCATATGTTGGCTACTGTGTATAATGTTGCAATGAACATGGGATTGTTTCTTTTGAATATATACCCAGAATCACTGTGGTTTTGATTTGCATGCCCCTGATGATTAATGATGCTGAGAACCCTTCCATGGATCTGTTGGTCATTTGTATTTCTCCTCCCACCCCCTCTCCTCCTCCTCCTTTACAGAAATATCTATTCAGGTCCCTTGTCAATTGTTTAATCACTTCTTTTTGCTATTGAGTTTTATGAGTTCCTTATATATTTTGGATATCAGCCCCATTTCTCATATATGGCTTGCCAACATCTTCTCCCATTCCATAGGTTGCCTTTCCATTTTGTTGATGGTTTCCTTTGTTGTGCAAAAACTTTTAATTTGATGTTGTCCCATTTGTCTATTTTTGCTTTTATTACCTACACTTTTGGTGTCATATCCAAAAAAATCATTGCCAAGACTAATGTCAAGGAGCTTTTTCCCTTTTTCTTCTAAAAACTTTATAGTTTAAGGTCTTATATTTAAGTCTTTAATCTTCTTCAAGTAATTTTTGTGAGGGGTATAATCTAGGGATCCAGGATCATTTCCGTGTGGATATCTAGTTTTCTCAGCATCATTTGTTGAAGAGACTATCTTTTCCTTTATTGAGTTTTCTTGATATCATTGTCAAGATTTCTTTGGCCATATAGTTGAAGGTTTATTTTTGGTCTTCAGTTGAGTTTTGAATGAACTCAAGTCTACCATGATTAGATGACTCTTTACCTAGCAATTAAATGCATAGCTTCTTGTATCAGTCTGCAGGAGTGTAAGTACTCCACCATTTACTGTGATGTTAGACAATATACCTTTCTGCAACCTATTTTCCTTATCTATAAAACAATAATAATGATAGTGCCTTCCTCAGGATGGGATTATGAAGAATAAATAAAAGAAAACTTGTTAAAAATGCTCACTACCTAGAACTCAAAAAAATCTTAGCTATTATTATTGCCTATTTTTCACAATTTTATTAGGGCACATCCAACACAATTATAGCTCCCTAAGGATCTTCAGATGGTTTCCTATGAATTTTAGGATTGTTTATTCTATTTTTGTGAAAAATGCCAATGGAATTTTAATAGAGATTGCATTGAAGCTGTAGATCATTTTAGGTAGTATGGACATTTTAACAGTATTAGTTCTTCCAATCCATTTATTTATGTCTTCCTCGATTTTTTTCTGTAATGTTTATAGTTTCTATTGTTCAGGTTTTTCACCTCCTTGGTTATATTTGTTAATACTTGGTTAAATTTGTTAATACTTGGTTAAGTTTTTTGGTTTTTTTTTTTCTTTTTTTTTTTTGATGCTATTGTAAATGGGATTGTTTTCTTAACATCTTTTTTGGATAGCTCATTGTTAGT
This sequence comes from Mirounga leonina, assembly GCF_011800145.1. Classification (NCBI taxonomy): domain Eukaryota; kingdom Metazoa; phylum Chordata; class Mammalia; order Carnivora; family Phocidae; genus Mirounga; species Mirounga leonina. Next base: position 41,382,496 of record NW_023270807.1, read on the forward strand.
ATACAGAAACACAACTGATTTTCATATGTTGATTTTGTATCCTGAAACATTACTAAATTTAGCAGCTCTAACATTTTTTTGGTGGAGTCTTTAAGGGTTTCTATATTTAAGATCATGTCATCTACATAGGGACATTTTTACTTCTTCCTTCCTGATTTGGATGCCTTTCTTTTCCTGCCTAGTTGCTCTGGCAAGGACTTCCAGTAATATAGTGAATAGAATATGGCGAATAAAGAAAAGCACCCCTGTCTTGTTACTGATCTTAGAGGAAGTCTTTGGACTTTCACTGTTATGTTAACTGTGGACTTGTCATATTTGGTTTTTATTATGTGGAGGTATGTTCTTTCTCTACCTAATATTTTGAGAGTTTTTATCATGAAAGGATGTTGAATTTTATCAAATGCTTTTTCGGCATCTATTGAGAGGATCACACAATTTTCATCCTTCACTTTGTTAATCTACTGATTTGTGTATATTGAACCATCCTTGCATCCCAGGGATAACTCTAACTTGATCATGATGTATGATCCTTTTAATGTCCTGTTAAATTCAGTTTGTTAGTATTTTTTCATCTATGTTCATCATGGATATTAACCCGGAATTCTCTTTCCTTGTAGTGTCTTTCTCTGGCTTTGGTATCAGTGCTATGCTATCTCATAAAATGATTTGGAATGTTCTCCCCTCTTCAGTTTTTAAGGAGTTTGAGGAGGATTAGCATTAATCTTTTTTTAAGTGTTTGGTAGAATTCACCAGTGAAGACATCTATTCCTTTCTTGGGACATTTTTGACTATTGATTCAATCTCCTTACTATAGATCTAATCAGACTTTGTATTTCTTCATGATTCAGTCTTGGTAGATTGTATGTTTGTAGGAATTTGTCCACTTCTAGGTTGCCCAATTTGTTGGCATATATAATATTTTAGGAGCACTCTCTTACAATCCTTTGTATATCTGTGGTGTCAGTTGTTACTTCTCTTTTGTTTCTGATTTTATTTATTTGGGTCCTTTTTCTTTTTTTTTCCTTGACGAGTCTGGCTAAGGCTTTATCAATTTGATTTATCTTTTCAAAGAAACAGCTCTTGGTTTCAATGATTTTTTTTTTTTTTAGTCTTTATGTCATTTCATTCTGCTCTGATCTTTATTATTTCCTTATATCTACTCACATTGAATTTTATTTGTTTTTTGTAGCTCCTTTAGGTCTAAGTTTAGTTTTTTCACTTGAGCTTTTTTTGTTTCTTGAGGTAGGCCTGTATCACTATATATTTCCCTCTTAGAACTGCTTTTGCTGTATCTGAAAGATTTGGGGCCATTATGTTTTCATTTTCATGTGTCTCCATATATTTTTTAATATCTTCTTTGATTGCTTCATTGACCCATTGTTGTTTAGTATCATGTTGTTTAGCTTCCATTTGTTTGTGTTTTTTCCAATTTTTTTCTTGTGATTGATTTCTAAATTTATACTGTTGTGGTCAGAAAATATGTATGGCATAATTTCAATCTTGTTAAATTTACTGAAGCTTATTTTGTAGCCTAACATGTGATCTATTCCAAAGACTGTTCCATGTACAGTTGAAAAGAATGTGTTTTTGAATGGAATGTCCTGTATACATCTGATAGGTCCATCTGGTCTAATGTGTCACTCAAAGACATTGTTTCCTTATTGATTTTGTCTGGATTATCTATTCACTGATGTAAGTGGGGTATTAAAGTCCCCTACTATTATTGTATTTCCATCAATTTCTCTCTTTATTTTCACTAATGTTTGCTTTATGTATTTAGGTGCTCCAATGTTGGGTACACAGATATTTGCAATTGTTACATCTCTTGTTGGATGTCTCCTCTTTCATTTTTTATTTTTTTGTTTGTTTTTTCTTTTTTTCTTAGTCTAGCTAAAGGCTTGTCAATTTTGTTTATGTTTTGAATAAACAACTCTTCATTTCATTGATCTTTTCTATTGGTTTTCAGTTTCTAATTCACTTATTTTTGCTCTCATCTTTGTTATTTCCTTCTTTTTGCTACTTTGGGCTTAGTTCTTTTTTTTTAGTTCCTTGAGGTATAAATTTAGGTTGTCGATTTGAAATACTCCTTTTTTCTTAATTAGGCATTTAGTGCCTGCTTAGAATTGCCCTCTTAGAACTGCTTTTGACCTCCATCAAAAGAACCAGCTGCCTGGTAGCACCTGCTGTTGTACCTCCTTATCCTCCCACATCACTGCTGCTGCTTTGGCTGGATGACCCCTTATTGGGGATAAGTCTCCCAACTTTGAGGCCAATACTATCATTGGCCACATCCATTTTCATGACTCCCTGAGAGTCACATGGGGCATTCTTTTTTCCCAGGCTGGAGACTTAACCCCAGTGTGTACTACAAAGCTTGGCAGAGCAGCAAATCTGGCACCAGAATTTACCAAGAGGAATGTTAAAGATGATTACTCTTTTAATAGATGATGTTGAAGACCACCCTGCCTGGAGCAAGGGTATCAATGCTTACAATGGTGAGAAGTCCACAGAAATGTTACCTTTTCCAATCACTGATGATAAGAATCAGGAGTTTACTATCCTGTTGAGCATGCTTGGACCCAGCAGAGAAGAATGAACAGGGCATGCCTGTGACAGCTTGTGCAATGTTTATTTTTGATCCTGATAAGAAATTGAAGCTGTCATTCTCTATCTAGCTACCACTGGGAGGAACTTTGATGAGATTCTCAAAGTAGTTATTTCTTTCAAGCTGACATTGGAAAAGAGAGTTGACACCCTGGTTAATTGGAGGAATGAAGACGGTGTGATGGTCCTTCCAACTATCCCTGAAGAGGTAACCAAAAAAATTTTCCCTAAAGGAGTCTTTACCAAGGTGCGTGCTCCTATCTGGCAAAAAAGACCTCCGCTATACTCCTCAGCTGTAAGGTTCTCTGAGAAGTTGGTGCTGGAATTGCTTGCTTAGCACAGTGAGCCAAAGGATGCTAGCTGCTAATCATGTTTTCCTGCAGCAATTTTGTAAAAACATCCTGGTATCATCCTAAAAAAAGGGGGGGGGAATTGCTTATCTGCAGTTTGGTATGTTGTGTTTCCATTTTCATATGTTTGAATATATTTTTTGTTTTTCCTTTTGATTTCTTCTTTGATCCATTTGTTGTTCGGAGGTGCATTGTTTAATTTCCACATATATTTGTAAAATTTCCAGCTTTCTTCCTGTTACTGATTTCTCATTTCATACCATTGTGTTTGGAAAAAATACCTGGTATGATTTCAGTCTTAAATTTGTTAACACTTGTTTTGTGGCCTAACATACAAGCTAGTCCAGAGAATGTTCCATGTGTGCTTGAAAAGAAAATGTATTTTGTTGCTGCTGGGTGGAGTATTTTGTATATGTCTGTTAGGTCCATTTGGTCAAAAGTGTAGTCCAAGTCTAATGTTTCTTTATTATATTTTCTGTCTGGATGATCTATATATATTGTTGAAAGTGGGGTATTGAAGTCCACAGCCATTATTGCAATGTCTATTTCTGCCTTCAAATCTGTTAAAATTTGTTTAATCTAGTTAGGTGCTCCAATGAGGGTGCATATATGTTATATCCTGTTGATGAATCGACCTCTTTATTATTATATAATGACCTTCTTTGTCTCTTGTTAGAGTTCTTTACTTAAAGTCTAATTTTTTTCTGATAGAAGTTAGCTTTTTTCATTTTCATTTTCATTTGCATGGAATGTCTTTTTTCACCTTTCAGCTTCAGCCTATGTGTGTTTATAAAGCTGAAATAAGTCTCTTGTAGGCATCACATAGTTGGATCTCATTTTTATTTTATCCAGTGACTCTGTCCTTTGGGAAGTTTAATTCATTTACAGTTAATTGTTGACAGCTAGGGACTTACTATTGCCATCTTGTTAATGTTTTGGGTGGGGGGTGTTTTGTAGTTCCTTTGTTCTTTTCTTCCTCTCTATCTTTCTTGTGATTTGGTGATTTTCTGCAGTGGTATACTTTGATTCCTTTATCTTTTCTGAATCTACTATAGGCTTTTGCTTTGGCTACTATGAGGCTTACATAAAACATCTTAAACTTGTAACAGTTTACTTTAAGCTGATAACAACATAACTTTGATCACGTACAAAAACTCTACCCTTTTATTCTTTCTCCCATTTTATGTTTTTGATGCCATAATTTGTATCTTTTCATATTGTATATTGTATATCCATTAAAAATTATTGCACCTACAGTTATTTTTAATACCTTTGTCTTCTTTTATACTGGAGGTAAGCAATTTACACACCACCAATACAGTATTAGAGTATTCCAGAATTTGACTATATATTTACTCTTACTAATGAGTTTTATATTTTCATATGTTTTTATGTTACTAATTAGTGTCCTTTTATTTCAGCTTAAGAAATCCCTTTAGCATTTCTTATAAGGCAGAGCTCATGGTGATGAACTCTCTCAGCTTTAGCTTGTCTGGGAAAGTCTTTAATCTTCATTTCTGGGGGCACCTGGGTAGCTCAGTTGATTAGTTGACCTGCCTTCAGCTCAGGTCATGATCCCAGGGTCCTGGGAGAGAGCCCCATGTTGGGCTCCCTGCTCAGTGGGGAGTCTGCTTCCCCCTCCTCCCCCTCCTTGTGCTCTCTCTCTCTCAAATAATAAATAAATAAAATCTTTAAAAAAAATTCCTCATTTCTGAAGGACAGCTTTGCAAAGTATTCAAAGTATTCATGTTGGCACTTTGCATATATCATCCTACTCTCCCCCAGCCTGCAAGATTTCTTTCTTTCTTTTTTTTTTTTTTAAGCTTAACCAACTGAGCCACCCAAGTGCCCCTGCAAGGTTTCTGTTGAGAAATCCTATCATAGTCTGCTGGGTGTTCCCTTGTATGAGTGGAGTTTCTTTTCTTTTGTTGCTTTCAAAATTCTCTTTGTCTTTGATTTTTGACAGTTTTATTATCATGTGTTTCAGTGAATTCCTCTTTGGGTTTCATCTGTATGGGGACCTATGAACTTCAGATACCTGGATGTCTTATCTCTGCCCAGATTTGGGAAGTTTTTAGCCCTTATTTCTTTAAATTAGCTTTTTTGTCCCCTTTTCTCTCTCTTCTGCTTCTGGGACTCCTGGATTCTGAATATTGTTTCTTCTGGTGGTGTCCCATAATTCATGTAGGTGTTCACTAATTTTTTTCATTCTTTTTTTCTTTTTTCTCAGCTGACTGGATAATCTTAAATGCCTTGTCTTTGATTCACAGATCTTTCTTTTGTTTAATCAAGTCTCTTGTTGATGCTTACCATTGCATTTTCATTTCATTCATTACATTCTTCATCTCCAGAATTTCTGCTTGGTTCTTTTTTTTATGATTTCAATATTTCTGTTGGCTCTCTTATTTTGTTCATGTATTTTTTTCCTGATTTCATTAAGTTGTCTGTTTTTTCTTATAGTTTGGTGAGCTTCCTTAAAACAATTATTTTGAAAATTCTTTTTTTGGTCAGAGAATTCATAGATTTCCATTTCTTTGTGGTCAGTTACAGGAAAATAATTATGTTCCTTTGGTAATGTAATGTTTCCTTGCTTTTTTGTGATTCTTGAAGTCTTGCATTGCTGTCTTCTCATTTGAAGAAGCAGTTACCTCCTCTAGTTTTTACTGACTGGCTTCAGGAAGTAGATATCTATATTGGTCACAGTCCAGCTAGGAACTCTGAACGTATTTTCTCAGATGTCTTCTATGAATGTGCCCACTCCATACATGTTCCCTCTTGGGGGAATTTTTAAGATTCTTTGTCCTCTCTTGATCCTGCAAAACTGTATTGGGTGCTGAGAGTCTCCTATTTGTTTTCCTTAGAGTGGCAGCCTGAAATGCTCAAGTTTGTGAGCATTCTCCCAATCTCAGAGTCAGGCTGGCTTTCTGCACTTAGTAGTTTTCAAAGGCTGTTTTTTGCTGTCTGAGGAAGCATGTGCTGGGAGCTGGTCCTGGGGGATGGGATGGTGAGAGGTATGGGTGAGATGGGGTTATCTATGGGTCAGCTGTGGGGGTCTACAGGCAAGATGTTCCCAGTGGCTTGGGGGTAGGATTCCTGATGGAGTTCACAAGTCAGTTAATAGGAAAAAGTGGTTAATGACATCCCTTTAATGAGTTTGGAGCCCTGGCTGCTGTGTTCCCAGCCTCTGCCAACCCTTGGTCTTGCTGATCACTTCAGTAGTTTAAGTGAGAAGAGAAAAAAGTGTGCCTCTTGAGCAACATCCTGCATGGCTAGGGAAGCTGGGCATTCACTCACATGTTCCCACTTTCCCCCAGGAGAAATTATGGTTGGTAATAATGTCTGCACTCATTCTTGATTTTAGTAATTTGAGTCTTTCTTTTGGTCTAACTAAAGCTTTATTGATTTGTTTAGCTTTTTGAAGAACCAACTGTAGATTTTGTTGATTTTCTTTATTATTTTTTATTTATTTCATTAATTTTGGTCCTAATGATTTTCTCCCTTGTGCTTGTTTTGGATTTAATTTATTCTTCTTTTTCCAGTATCTTAAGTAGAATGTTAGATCACTGTTTGAGCTATTTCTTTTTTTTTTTTTAACACAGGCATTTACAGCTATAAATTTCTAAGAATTGCTGTAGCTGCACTTGTTAACTGTCAGTAGGTTGTATCTTTATTTTTATTCATCCTAAAGTAATTTCTAATTTTTTCTTTTGACTTCTTCATTGGCCCATCGGTTTTTTAGTTATGTTGTGTCTAACTTCTTCATTATTTGTGAATATCCCAAATTTCTTTTGTTATTAATCTCTAATTTCTGTCCATTGTGATCAGAGAAATACTTTCTACATTTTCAAACCTTTTAAATTTATTGAGGCTTGTTTTATAGCCTAGCATGTGGTTTATCCTGGAGAATATTCCATATACTCAGACAAATGTGTATTCTGCTGTTGTTGCATAGAGTATTCTATATATGTCTGTTAGGTCTATTTTGCATATACTATTCAAGTTTTCTATTTCTTTTGTTGATATTTTACTCAGATGTTCCATTCATTATTGAAAGGGGGTATTGAATTCTTCAATTATTATTGTCAGGTTTTCTATTTTTCCTTTCAATTTGTTTTTGCTTCATGTATTTTAGGGCTCCACTGTCAGGTGCATATATGCTTATAATTATAATGTCCTGGTAGATTGACCCTTTCATCATTACAGAACATCCTTTTTATATCTTGTAACATTTCTCATTTTAGTCTACTGTGTTTAATATTATTATATATTATATTATATTATATTATATTATATTATATTATATTAGCCTGTGGTTGCTGTTTATATGATATACCTTTTTCCATTCTTTTACTTTCAATCTATTTGTATCTTTGAATATAAAGTGCTTCTTCTGTGGACACCATATAGCTGGATCATGTTTTCTTATCCAGTATGACAATTCTGCCTTTTGACCAAATTATTTAACCCATTCATATTTAATGTTATAATTGATATAATTGCATTTGTGCCTGCTATTTTAGTTTTTAAATTTTTACTTTCTATTGTTTCATGCCTTTTTTGTTTCTATTCCCCCTACTGCCCTCTTCTGCATTAAATAAATTTTTTTGAGTTATACTTTAATTACTGTAATTATTTTTTCATGATTTTAAAAGTACTTTTGTCAATTATTTTGTCAATAATTGCTCTAGGGATTACTATATACATCTCATCAGAATCTACTTTAGGTTTATACAAACTTAATTACAGTGCAATACAGAAACATTATTTCTGTTCAACTCTATTCTCTCTTTTGGACTATTATTGTTATGCATTTATTATATATATATTTTATATATATATATATATATAACTAATCCACCAATATATTGTTATAATTATTACTTTGTATAATTTTATGTCTATTAAGCTGAGTAAAGAGAAGAAAACAAGTTTTATTTACAGAGTTTGTTATATTAACCTTATTATTTACTCTTTTTGGTTCTCTACATATGTTCCATGGATTCAAGTTACCAAAAAGTGTCATTTCCTTAGTCCAACAAGACTTTGCTAACACCAAACTTCTTTGTACTATTGTTGGCAAATATGTTATATTTCTATATGTTCTGGTCCAATCATACAATTATATATATAGTATTTTATACAATTGTGTTTTAAATCAGTTAAGAGAAGAAATAAGAGGCATACATTTATAGTACCTTTTATAATTAAAATGAATTATTTTCTTTACTTAATAAAGTTTTAAATTAACTAAATGTTATGGGGGCTTGCGTTCCTCCACCCCCATCAAAGTCACATGTTGAAGCCCTAACACTCAATGTGATAGTATTAGGAGTTAAGCCATTTGAGAGGTAATTAGTTTAGATGAGGCCATGAGGGTGGATCTCCCATGATGATATTAGTGTCCTTAAAAGAAGAAGGGCTTCCTCTCTGCCTGTACACAAAGAGGCCATGTGGACATACAGAGATGGTTGTTACCTACAAGCCAATATAAGAGGCCTCAGCGTGTAACCCACACTGGCAATACCTTGATCTTAGACTTCCCAGTCTGTGAGAAATAAATTTATATTTTTTAAGTCACCTAATCTGTGATATTTTGTTATGGCAGTCTGAGCTGACTAAGACATTAAATTAACAAATTCAAGCAGGGGTAGTTTTTGAGGTCAGTCTCTGAAATGTGTTTTGACCTTAGAAGGTTTCTTAGCTCTCTCTTTCACTGACTCTCTTTAATGAACTAGCTGGTCTATGATTCTGTTTGTTGTTCTTTTATTTATTTATTTTTTTTTAAGATTTTTTATTTATTTATTTGAGACAGAGAGAATGAGAGACAGAGAGCATGAGAGGGAGGAGGGTCAGAGGGAGAAGCAGACTCCCTGCCGAGCAGGGAGCCCGATGCGGGACTCGATCCCGGGACTCCAGGATCATGACCTGAGCCGAAGGCAGTCACTTAACCAACTGAGCCACCCAGGCGCCCTGTTTGTTGTTCTTAATTAAGAGGAATTATTGTTTTTGAGTGCCCTTAATTTAAAAAATTAAGTGCTAATTTCTTCAATACATACAAATCAATTAGAAAAAGAAAAAAATCCACTGGAACAAAATGGGCAAAAGATATGAACATATGGATTTAAAAAGAAAGTATTTGTGGGTTTTAAACATATAAAGAAATTGTCAACCTCACTTATAATTAAACAAAAAGACAAATTAGAGCTATACAAAGATTACATTTTCATATGCGAGGTTGGCAAGGATGAAAAATTGGTAACACAGTCCCAACACTGTTGGTGAGAATATAAATTGTTACAATAATCTCTGAACAGTGCTTTGACAATACCTATCAAAATCACAAAAGCCCATATCCTTAAACCACTTCCAAGGATTTACCCTAGAGATATACTGGTAAATGTAAAAGATGACGTATATACTCATTAGTCATTGCTGCACTGTTTGTAATAGCAAAGAGCAGAAAACCTTCTAATATCGGGTTGTTTAAATAAATTAAGTCACATCAGTTTGTGGTAGATTGCACAATAGCCCCATTTCATTAGATTTTCCTCTATATACGCCCTTTACTGTGTCATTTTGTAGTGCTCTTCCACTGTGGATGGGGTGTAATTCCCTGCTCTGGGCCCTTAGCACATGATTTGTTTTGGCTGATAGCATATTGACAGATGTGATGCCAACAATATTTTGAAAAGGACTTACCTGGATTAGGCTTGCCTTCTCTTGTGCTTCTACAGTTGTCAAGAGAAGAACATGCTAAGGCTGTTCCACTCATCTTGGGACACCAGTCAATCTCTAGAAGCACAAGCAAGCCCAGATTAGTAGAGTTTACCAACCAGGTCCAACTCAGATTATCCGATCCTGCAGGTGCATACGCTATACATGTAAAGAATTGTTTCAAGCCACTGAGTTTTGAGATGGTTTATTACACAGCAATAAATAGATAATACACTGTGCAATGGATACCATCTAACCATAAAAGAGTTCTTTATTATAGTAATAGGAATAGTCTCTGACATTTATAGTTCAGTTAAATTAAGTGCAGAACAATGTGAAGTATTCAATCATTTGTGAAAGTAAATTTGCACACATGTGCATAAGATATGACTAGAAGGATACACAAGAAAAGCTGATAAAAGTTTGTTGCCTGTGGATAGGTTATCCAGATAGCTGAGGGACAGGAGGAGTGGAAAGAGACTTTCTCTTGTATACCTTTTTGTTACTTTTTTTCAACTGTTTAAATGAATTATGTATGTTAAAAATAAATAAATTTTTTTTAAAAAAAATCAGGATTTTCCTGGTGCTCCAAATTCTTCTAACAACTAATAGAGCAGAAAAAAATTCTGAAATCATTAGATTTTTCTTCCTTTAAAAATGCCATTTTTTTACTTAAGTGATTGTGGGATTCTTTACTTTTCCCTTAAATTGGGAGTTTCAGCAGTATTTGTCTAGCTGCACAGCTCTAGTTTATTATTCTTTCTTGATAGCTAGAATATATATGTAAAGAACTCTTAATTAAAACTCAATCCCATAGGGCTCCTGGGTGGCTCAGTCAGTTAAGCGTTGGACTCTTGATTTCGGCTCAGGTCATGATCTCAGTGTCATGGGATGAAGCACTGCATCCAGCTCCATGCTGAGTGTGAAGTCTGCTTGAGATTCTCTCTCCCTCTCTCTCTGTGCCTCCGAACACACACTCACTCACTCTGTTTCTGTCTCTCTCTCTTTCTCAAATAAATAAATAAATCTTAAAAAAAAAATCTCATGAAAACAAACAGCCAAATTTAGAAAATGGGCAAATGAACTGATCAGACACTTCATGAAAGAAGATACAGAGGTGGCAAACAAGAACATTAAAAGGTGCTTAAGATCACTGACCGATGAAAAGCAAAATGAGATACTACTACACACCTTTTAGAATATCTAAAATTAAGAAGTCTAACCATGTCAAGTGTTAGAAAGATGTGGACTAACTGGAAATCTTCACTGCTGGTGGTAATGTAAAATAGTATAACCACTTTGGAAACCAGTTTGGCAATTCCTGAAAAAGTTAAAAATGAATCTACAGTATGACTTAACCATTCCACCTCCAGTAATTTACCCAAGAGAAACAAAAGCATGTGTCCACACAAAGACTTGAACATGATTTTTTTATCAGAGCTTTATATGTGATAGCCCCAAACTGGAAACAGACCAAATATTCATCAACAGGTAAAGGAATAAACAAAATATCCTATATCCATAGTATGAAATACTACTCAGTTAAAAAAAGGGGGGGAATGAATTATTGATACTCATAATAACATGGATGAATCTCAAATTTAGTATGCAAGTGAAAGAAGCCAGATAAAAGAGAGCATATACTCTATGATTCCATTTATATAAAATTCCAGAAAATTCAAACTAATCTATAGTGACAGAAATGAAATCAATGGTTGCATGAGGATGGGTTTGGGTGGAGGTAATGTGAGATGGACGGATTAGTAAAGGTCATGAGGAAACTTTTGAGGGTGATAAATATGTTCATTTTCCTTATTCAAGGGTGTATACATAAGTCAAAACTTACCAAGTTATGCACTTTAATTATATGCAAAAGAAAATTGAAAAAGAAACCAAATGTTAGGATTTATAAAGCTGAGCAGTAACTATACATGTTTTTGTTACACTATGTGTTTTCTATATTTAATAACAAAATATTTACATTCAATTAAAAAAGAAAACTAGATTTCCCATACTTCTGATAATTGATTTAATAAACTAGTGGAAATAGTAAGTTTTCATGAAAACAGGGCCCTTGCCTGTTTTATTCACCATTGCATTCTCAGTTCTCAGTAGAGTGCATAGAAACACTCATCATATACTTCAAAATTATCTAATAAATTATGACTAAATTCAGCTTATTCATAACTACTGGTTATTTTCTTATTTTAAAGAAGTTTTCAGTTCCGTATGGTAAAGCTTGGAAATCATGGAACAATTTTAGAGTGATTGCCCATACTGTGGTGTGTAGTTGATGAGATTATAAGAAAACTCTATCATCTATCTATCATCTATCTCCTATATATGTTTGCATTCAGGCAGCTTGTACCAACAAAGTCCTATTGGTTGCTTACAGGTGCCACCCCGTCTGATTATTGAACACTTATTAGTCCATGTTTTCATGCACGATACTGATTGTAAACTATTTTGGATATCATCCCTTCACGAATGTCATCACATAAATTTTCTTGGGTTCAAGTACTTCTTGATGCTAAACAACCCTCCAAAAAGTTTTTGCTCAAGTTCAGTACAGGCATCCTTTGGCATGTACTCTGCACCCAAATCCTTTTTTCTACCATCATCTACACTGCTCAGACCATATGATTTGACACTGGTTTGATTTTGTCTCCCTAGTTAAACTCTTAACTTCCTTTTTTTTTTTTTTTTCCACTGCCAAGGTGATGTGATAAATCTCTATTCCAAAATACACAATATATTTAGTCCTCTCTTCTTGGGCTTTTATATGGGGATCTAAACTAAATCTGATACGTATTCACTTACTGGCTTCAAATATTTCAAGCAGTTCTAGAAGGCAACTTATTAACCTATGTACTTTAGCTCACTGAATAAGACTTATAAAATACATTAGAGAAGCGTGGATCATGTATCCAAGCTTTGGCCCAAGTCTGTCTGCTGAACCTCTGCCATGGACATGCAATAGATTGTCTGTCAATCTGCCAGAATTTGAAATTTTTTAAAGGAGAATTTCTGGCTTTGGAGGTGGCTCTGTTTGGAAGACAAAGTAAGTACCACAAAAAAGGCACATTAATAAACATTTATTGAACTGTATTAAATTTAATTGAAATTAATTGAATTCGGATGATGGCTACAATTGCAACTGCTCCCATTTCTTGACTGAATTCCAGTTTTGGTTTAGAACCCAGTTTGGGCAAGGACTAGAGAAATGGAAAAACTTCAGTGTCACCTTCAAAGTTGAATTACTGTACATTAGAAAAAGAGTATTAGGTAATATCGCTGATTTAAATATCATAATTTCCTTTGAAAAAAATAATTTCAACCAAATAAGGTAGATTTTTCTTTAAACAAAGTTCACTATTTTATCCTTTACTCTAGGTATTTTTCAGCTTCTTACAGCCAAATTTGACTCTTCATTCTAGAATTATTAGAATTTCTCCTGGACATCACTGAAAATATAGAAATTTAACGTTATAATATTTAGAATGATAAATGTCTGTATTCTCACCTCCATACTGAATAAGTCACCACAACTTATAGTGTCTAGCTCTTAAATATTTGTATATGATGTTTTGAACCCTTTTAAAACCGTTTCCTTTTTAAAACAAATATTTTATGAAGCCCCCTTTACATAAAATTTACCTTCACACATACATTTTAAGTATATACTATATTAACTATAATATAAAAGAGAAATAAAAGGAGAATAATTAAACATTAAATAATATTAATGACCTATAAATGTTTGGGCATAACTATATTAGAAGACCTAATGCGGTGGTAATATACTTCCACCTATTTATAGTCTAGTATTTAAGAGAAAGTAGACCAATATTCAAATAAACAGTGAAAATAATTTTTCTTTCTATTAGACATTTTGAAGTAAGATTCACTGTGGATGCAATAACTACAAATGCAAACTGATACAGTTGGGTTGTATTGGTGACTCAAATAGCATGAGTGGCCGAGCTGTCAGAAATAATTTTGTGAAGTTCCAAACAAAGCAATATATATTCTTCCTTCAATGAACATGGCAGCTGCATTCCTGGAAAATTCAGTGTATATTAAAATCATACTATAAGTATTTGCAGTTTCAATGTAAAATGGAGTTGTTTCTAGGCTGAGATGATTGTAATCTGGTTTTTCATCTACAAGAATGTCTAGATGGGTATTTGAATGTCATGTGGGAAGCAGAAAAACTTTTCATTGCATATTACTATCCCTCTAATTACAGGATGTCTAATATCCCTGGCCTCTACACACTAAATGTCAATCACAGGGACAGCCAGAAAATGCCTCCACAGATATCCAAAATGTTCACCAGAGATAGTGTCACCCTGTTGAGAACCACTGGTCTATGTAATCTGTTCCTGCCTTGCCAATCTTTTACCACTACTTAGTCGGGTTTTGCAACAACTAGCACTTGGATCTCCCAAATTCTCTCCCTGTCCTCAGTCTTCTCTGCCCATATTTCATCCTTCAAACAGAAAGCAAAAGTGATCTTCCTAAAATGCACATCTGGTCCTGTCATTTCCCAGCTGAATATGGTCAGAGGCTCCCCGGCACTATAGAATGAAGTCAAACTTTTTAGAATGGAGGGAAGAAATCTGATCCCACTATATTTCAAATCTGACCTTGTACTACTCCCTCCAATGTGCTGTACTCTTCCCCTTGTATTCTCTAGAACTGAACAAGGTCTCGGAGTCTTTCCACCAATTCACCCATAGCTGGTCTGATGAGTTCTTACTAAGAATTCAAAACGTTATTCAAGCATGGCTTCCCCAGTGAAGCCTTCTCCAGACAATCTCCTCACTGTGCCCCTGACCCTGGTGCTTGCCATGTTTTGTAACTGTTAGATAGTCTGCCTCCACCACTAGACCGTGAGTTTAATCTGACAGTAGGGATTTTTATGCTATCTATCTTTGTACCCCCAAAACATCAACTGGGTGGAGGCCATATGGTAAGCTTTGAAAAAGTGAAACACTTTTAAAGTTGAATGATCCTATAATGTTAGCTCTTTGGAGTTCTACAGATTACCATGTAATTTATTTCTCTTTCAATATTTTCCCTTGAAGAATCACATATTTCCAACCAGTTTAAACTCTCCATCTATTACAGCCTTTTATCTTGTTCTTTCTTTAGTATTTATTTAAACTCCAATAAATTTGGAAACATCTTTGTTATATTTTCCTTTTACTAGCTCAAACCCCACTGTACTGACTCACGAAAAAAAATGTCCCCTTTTGACCCAATCCTAGTTGATATTTTACTTGATTTATTTAGCTTTACTTAATTAATTTAGCTTTACTTATTTACTTAATTTACCTTCTTTATATATCTTAGACAAGAAGCCCACTTCTTTCTAAGGTGATTTGAAATCAGCTCATGAAAAGAGTTTTATTTTCATTAACAATTAAAAAATTTTTTTTTGTCTTTGAGTGGATATATATAACCTCATGTTGACTGTTTGGTTTTAAGTGTTGGTTCATGGTTTGATGATATATGTGCTTGATGTTATTCACCAATACTTGATTTTGCTTTAGGTATTTTTCAGATTTGAGAGGATTTACCTTTATCAATTATTTTGCTAATTTAAGGCAGAGACCAAAATGAAGTAGTCTTAAATAATGTTTGTCCATGCTGGACTACTTGGCTTCCCTCTGCCTCATGAAGGTGGCCATAATCAGTCGTCTTTTTTTTTTTTTTTTTTTTAACTACATGTTATTCCTTGCCTTCCTAGGACTTAACAGCAATATTTCAACAACTTACTAATGACTTTCGTTTGGGTCATGAGAAGAAAAGTGGATCCTGTAGAAACAATCTAAATAAATGATAGTACCGAAACATTTTCGTGGAGGCTACGAAGTGACCTATTGAAATACACTAAATTGGTTCTTCTCCATTAGGACATTCAGATCCTCCTTTTATTTCATTTTGGAATGAAAGAATAAATGGGGACCAAATGTGCTCTGAAATCCTCTGTCCTGCTCTAGAGCATGGAAATAGCAACTCACACAAAAATTTTTCAAGCTGTCAGGAGTAAGGCAAGTTTTGGCTAAGATCAAGTGTAAGATCATTAAATGCTTAAAACAATCAAAATAGAATGGATTCTAGTAAGCTTTTCTCACTCAAAGGAAACTTCTTTAAAAAGTAGTTACTGGGGCGCCTGGGTGGCTCAGTTGGTTAAGGACTGCCTTCGGCTCAGGTCATGATCCTGGAGTCCCAGGATCGAGTCCCAGGATCGAGTCCCAGGATCGAGTCCCACATCGAGTCCCACATCGGGCTCCCTGCTCAGCGGGGGGTCTGCTTCTCCCTTTGAGACCCTCTTCCCTCTCGTGCTCTCTGTCTCTCATTCTCTCTCTCAAATAAATAAATAAAATCTTTAAAAAAATTTTTAAAATAATAAATAAATAAATAAATAAATAAAAAGTAGTTACTGATCTAAATGTCTTTCAATGAGGCAATTAAAAAAATGTGGTAAAATAATTCAAAGCATGGAATATTTTGTGGTCTTTAAAAAAGAAGACAGCAAACCTATAGTTATGGACATAGAATGATATGTGGTTGTCCTAAAATAAGAAAAATTATGAATAATGCATATACTATGATCCCATTCATATAAAAATAGCAGAAACAGAAGTAAAATATGTACGAGAGAGAAGATTGGAAAGATACACACATGTCAAATTGCAGTCAATGCTGTACATTGAAAGCTTTAGTTTCTGTGTCTATTTCTTCCACCAGGTTATGAGTTCCTTGGTTGCCAGATCAAATAAGGGGATGCCCAGTTAAATTAGAATTTCAAGTAAACAATGGATTTTTTCTTTTTAGTATGAGTACACCCCAAATATTACACAGGACATACATATACTAAAAAATTTTTCATTATTTATCTGAAATTCAAATTTAACTGGATGCTCTGTATTTTTTTTATTTGCGAATTCTGGCAATTCTACTTTAAGGAGACTATAAACTCTTCATCTTTGTACTCCTATCATTAGCATACTTAAAGATATACAGTGGTTGCATAATAAATCCTGAGAGGGAGAGTAGTTCAGGAGAGCACAATAATAACAGGCAATTTTGCTAAGTGTGTTACATATATTATCTCAATTCCAATGGAAATGCCTTAAAGTTTTATTAGGTGGCCCTATTTTACAGAATAAGAAAGAGAGGTATATAGAAGTCACACAGTAAATGAGGGAGCTAGAAATGACCCCAAGTTTTTGGGTCCTGATTCAGCAGCCATAACCAGCTGCCAGTTGCCAAGAGGAAAGGGGGAAAGAGAACCAGGGGTGAGGCTTTGGTTTTGCACAAGTGCAGTTGAGCGGGACTGCACAAACTCCTGAACCTTGCTAGAGGTGGAACGTGGGCTATGTCGGAGGCACAGACAAATCTGGGCCTGGTCCCCATATCCACCACTCATTCAAACAAGTTACATAATTTCTTTTGACCTCAATTTTCTTGTCTGTACAACTGGATTCAGAGGACCTACCTGAATACTGGCACAATGAGTACAGGAGGTAATTTCTGTAAAGCGATCAGCACGGGGCTTAGCCGGCGAAAGAACACTCAGTCAATGCTAGTTATTATTGGCCCACAACTCCAGTTTTTTCATTTGTAAAACAGAATAACATCAATAACAAGACAGTAGTGCTAATGATAGGGATATTGCCAAGTTGATTTGAGGATCAGATGAGAAATACATATTATCTTTATAAATTCTAAAGTGCTTCTTATTCTCCTTGAGTACTTGTTCTTTAGATCAGAACCAGAATTAATACCATGCCAAAGCATTACTACAATTTTTCCCCTGAGTAATTAATTTTGTTTTAAAAACTATCATACAGTAAAATCAACTCTTTGGTGTATAAAGTTTCATGAGTTTTAACCCATATAGATTTATGTAACCACTACCCCAGTACAGATACAGAACATGACTATAGCTTTTGAGATTTTTTCCAAAGTGTTTCATATTCTTGTTGCAAAACACTTTTAAAAATTAAAAAAAAAAAAACTTAGAAGATAACCATGAAGATACAAATTAACAAAACTGGCTTTTTGTGCAAATCTCGGCAGTCTCCAGTCCCTCTAGGTCTTGTCTGGGCCATTTTTGCTGTTGACTGTGGAGATTATCTCTTTCCACAAAAGTCATCAGGCATCGGCTTGAGAGTTGGGGCATTCTTTCAAGCTAAAGGCCCATGTCACAGGCACAAACTTCAGCATTCCTCATTTGGTCCTTTTTTATATTACCTTCCAGAATTTAATTTCCCCAACTATTTCCTCTATTTGCCATTTTCTCTCACAAATGAAGAGAATTTTCAAATGAAGACCTGGAATACCAGCACCTTTTCACCCTTTCAGGAAAATTATTGGGGATACAGAGTTATTGAGAGAGCAACGGTGGAGCTTTCAGGACCCAAAACCTCTGATATAACAGCTCCTCCAGGTAAGTAATCTATCCCTTTCCCCACTCCATCCTCTCCACCTACCCAACCTACCCGGCACCCCCTGGGAGGATAGACTTCTGGACCAAACTTCCGTCCTCCAAGAGCTGCCACCTCCCATCCGCCACCCGACCTCGTAGGCTTTCCCAGTTTAAGTAACTTGCGCTGACACACCGTTGTCACATCCGCTTTTCTGGGTGACTCAAGTCATTGCTATTTGCCTTTTCTTTCTAGATGCTTTGGCTGCTGTGTTCTTTCTTCCCTCTGCTTTATTTTTATTTTTATTTTTTTATTCTTCCCTCTGCTTTTAATTTGGGGAGGAGAAAAGCTAATGAATCAAGAATGAATCTCCTCTCCAGTAATCCTTTTATCCCTCCTTAAAGTTGGCTCTCTCGGTTCTCAAGTTCCGTAACTATCCAAGAAGTGCGGGGGCGGGACAGGTGGGGACGCATAATTACACCGAGACCTCAAGTTGGCATGTAAGGAATCACTTTGGTGGGAAGACTTTCCGGAGCTCCCCTGCAGCTTGCTGAGCGTTTCTGCCGCTGCCGCTCTACATTTTCTGCTCATTTCTTGATGCTGGTGCTTCGCGTTGCTCTGTCACTCCTAAATCTATTTTGTTACGGCCCTAGGTGCCCAAATCAGGGTAAATTCCACGAGATTCACCAGCGGTTTTCCTGTCCAAGGTAAACACAGTAGGCAAAATGAGGACCCACCAAAGGATACAGGGGAGGGGGGGGGAGAGAAAGGAATTCCCTCACCTTTTCCGGCACACTCCTTGTTAATTTCCACCAGGAGGAGGCGCGCGGCCCAGATCTCCTCTGCCTTCTTTTTTAAATCCCCCTACCGAGGGCTGCCAAGGTTGGCGGCGCGGCGGGAGACATCTCTCGGGCAGACCTGGCTCTCCCCCGCCCCCCGGGTTGGTTTTTCCCAGCGGCGGAGGCTGGGCCAGCGGCTGGGGTGCGAGGAGAGTCGGCGCCCGCAGCGCGGAGCCGAGAAGTCGCCGAGACTCTGGTGGGACTCGGTTGTCTCCGGAGGTGACGGGTGCGGAGGTGAGCGGTGGGGAGCAAGCGGCGAGGGCGAAAACCCGGAGGCAGCGCCGGCCCCTTCCCATCCTCTGGAGGGAGAGTGGCGTAGGTCCAGGTCCCACAGCCGCTTTGTTCGCGGCCTCTCCCCTCCTCTTTGGAGATGACTCGAACCCCCTCTGGAATCGGAGGGGCTCGCGGGGGCGCGGGCCGGGGGCCGGGGGAGCGGGCGGCGGCGACAGCTGTAAGTTCCTCCACTTCCTGCTAATCCGGGAAGGTACCAAAGGAGATCAAAAGACTCCTGTAACCTGAAACTTCCCTCTCATCCAAACCTGGACCGGGAGAGGTCCGGGCGGGGGCGGAGACCCCGGAAGGCAGGTCGCCAGCGGAGGCGGTGGGGGAAAGGAGCTGCGAGAGTGAGAAGTTTGGTCGGGAAGGCGCGGGGGATTAAGCGAGAAGTTAGACTCGGGGTACGAATCTGATCGGGAAAGGAGGAGGGCGGGAGGCTGGAAGGGTATATATAGTGTGGGCCTGGCAGAAGGCAGACTTTATGCTGGGTGTCTCGGGCCGCGCGCCCCTCTCCCGGGTAAGGATGTGCGTGGGACTGGGGGAGGCGAAACCTGGACGGACTTTTGGAGGGAGGTCTTGGGAACCAAGTGGGGACGACTTGGCTTGGAGAGTCCGGCTCCCGCACTCGGGGAGCTGCGGCCGCCGCCGTTCCTCACGCTTCTCTCCCGCCTGTCCCAGGTCCCGGAGCGGATCAAGCGCGAGGCGCCAACAAAAGAGGCAAGGAGGTGCCACCCGGGGGCCGCGGCAGGAAGAGGAGCGGGAGGAGGAGCGCGGAGCTGAGTCCCGACCCGGCGTGCGTACTTTCTGGAGGGAAGGGGCGGGGGAATCAACCCCGGGAGGGGAACGCCCGGTGGCGAGGGGTTTAGCCAAGTTCCGGCTGCGGCGGCCCTCCTCCGCTCCCACGAGAGGAAAGTTTTCTCCAGACGCTTCCGGCCGACCCGCGCCCTCCGGACCCAGTTCCCGAGCCTTCGGAGCGGGCGCCGTCCCAGCCCAGCTCCGGGGAAAGCCGCGCGCGATGCCTGGGGGGTGCTCCCGGGGCCCCGCCGCCGGGGACGGGCGGCTGCGGCTGGCGCGGCTGGCGCTGGTCCTCCTGGGCTGGGTCTCCTCGTCCTCTCTCACCTCCTCGGCGCCCTCCACCTCCTCCGCGTCGTTCCTGGCCTCCGCGGTGTCCGCCCAGCCCCCGTTGCCGGGCCAGTGCCCCCAGCCCTGCGAGTGCTCCGAGGCTGCGCGCACTGTCAAATGCGTTAACCGCAACCTGACCGAGGTGCCCGCGGACCTGCCCTCCTACGTGCGCAACCTCTTCCTTACCGGCAATCAGCTGGCCGTGCTCCCCGCCGGCGCCTTCGCCCGCCGGCCGCCGCTGGCCGAGCTGGCCGCCCTCAACCTCAGCGGCAGCAGCCTGGAGGAGGTGTGCGCTGGCGCCTTCGAGCATCTGCCCAGCCTGCGCCAGCTCGACCTCAGCCACAACCCGCTGGTCAATCTCAGCGCCTTCGCCTTCTCCGGTAGCAACGCCAGCTTCTCGGCCCCCAGCCCCCTGGTGGAACTGATGCTGAACCACATCGTGCCCCCTGACGACGAGCGGCAGAACCGGAGCTTCGAGGGTATGGTGGCGGCTGCCCTACGAGCCGGCCAAGCGCTTCGCGGGCTCCGGCGCCTAGAACTGGCCAGCAACCACTTCCTGTACTTGCCTCGGGACGTACTAACCCAACTACCCGGCCTCCGGCACCTGGATCTGCGCAACAACTCTCTGGTGAGCCTAACCTACGTGTCCTTCCGCAACCTGACACACCTAGAAAGCCTCCACCTGGAGGACAATGCCCTCAAGGTCCTTCACAATGGCACCCTGGCAGAGTTGCAAAGCCTGCCCCACGTCAGGGTCTTCCTGGACAACAATCCCTGGGTCTGCGACTGTCACATGGCAGACATGGTGGCCTGGCTCAAGGAGACAGAGGTAGTGCAGGGCAAAGCCAAGCTCACCTGTGCATTCCCGGAAAAAATGAGGAATCGGGCCCTCTTGGAACTCAACAGCTCCCACCTGGAATGTGACCCTATCCTCCCTCCATCCCTGCAGACTTCTTACGTCTTCCTAGGTATTGTTTTAGCCCTGATAGGCGCCATTTTCCTACTGGTTTTGTATTTGAACCGCAAGGGGATAAAAAAGTGGATGCATAACATCAGAGATGCCTGCAGGGATCACATGGAAGGGTATCACTACAGATATGAAATCAACGCGGACCCCAGGTTAACCAACCTCAGTTCTAATTCGGATGTCTGAGAAACATTCGAGGACAGAACAAGGACAGCTGTGCATGAGATGTAGACTTAAGCTTTATTCTGTCCTAGGCTTGCTCCACTTCCACCCTCCACTATGGACACCACTGACCTTGACCGAAAGCAGTGAAGTGAATTTGCTCCCTTGTTATGTGAAGTTTCTTGGTGTGTCTTGTTAATGTAAGACGATGAAAAACTGTGCATAGTGTTTTATCCTTTTCTTGGAACTCAACTCGTATGGAGAGATTTTTCAAGTTTCAGCATGAACTCCGTGGACTCCTGGCTGTTTCTCTTAGTACAAATTCGAGGTGTAGCCAGTGTGCCCACACAGATAGCATTCAACAGAAGCTGCCTCAACTTTTTTGAAAAAAATACTTTATTCATAAATATCGGTTTTATTCTCATGTACTTAAATTGTGGAGAAAATAAATGCATTCCATAAACTGCCTGCAGATCTTAGCAAGCTCTTCAAAGTAACTCCATAGTACACAGGAGCACCTGCATCCGAGAGCATGCTTACATTTTACTGCCTACCTATTACAAAAAAATAACTTGCAACTTCAGATAACTTCTTTGACAAAGTAAATTACTTTTTTGGTTGCAGTTTATATGAAACTATACTGAAGTTTTTTTATAAACTGCATTGAGATCCAACAGACTGAATTGTTAAGAAAAATTTCAATAAAGATTCTTAAAAGAATTAACAGTTGTGTTCAAGTTTGCTATTTGAAAAAAATAATTGGGGCAATGATGTCTTGGTTCTGATGGTAATTGAGGTATTAGTTGTAGCTGAAAATGAAAGTGAAGTAATGTCTTAAATAGACTTTGGAAATAGTTTTGAGATGGTGGATCCTTTCAGGACTTAAATAGAGAATCTGAATATTCACGTAATAGACTTCTCAGGGTCCCAAAGTTAATGCTATTCATGAAACAATTTTGTAAGAGCATGGTAAAGTTGGTGAGAGGGGAGAGTTCTGTATGATAAACAGCTCACAGTTTGGAGCTTTTTTGAGGCTAAGTTGTTAGAATGGAATAAAATTATTTACTTCATTAAACTTTCTATATGACATTGTTTTATGGGTTTTTAGAGCAGAGTATGAATCAAATACAATGCAAATGTTTTAAAATGAAATGTCTTAAGGACACAATATCCTAAAATAAAAGATTTAAAAATGTAAATTAAAAGAACATTTCCTAAGATCATGATGTAAATTGGAACTTAGATTTTCTTGAGAATATTTAAAAAAAATTTTTTAAATGGAACATACGTGGTCAGTAGTTTATCAGAGATCCTACTTGTATGTTTAAAAAACTGTTATGACAGGATATGAATTTGAGGAAATAACCAGAGATAAATGTCTACATCCATAAACAAGTGTCTCAATGAATCATAGGTTGTGTTCAGTTCATATTTAAGAATTGGGGAATATTTCAATTTTACCTAGGCTCTATATTAGTATATACACCTGTGTGAAGAATAAATCACATGTAGGTGTAAATAACAGCAATTGCTTAATCAATTGATAACTATCAATAATGGACAAGATTTTTTTTTCAGTTTATTTGCCAATGAAGCCTAAAAGTAAATTCCATTACTCTCCAAGCTATTATATAAAGTGACATTAGCCATTATTGCTTAACATACAGTGTAGGTAAACTTGCATCAATAAGTCTTAGGGCCTTCTTTCTCTTTAAATTGATTATGTTCTACAGTGTTTTATATTTGAAATAAAATTTACATTGCCGTATTTTTATAAATGAAATAGGACTGCAGTCCTTTAGGTTCTAGAGATCTTTACCTATTCCTTCTTTGAGTTAAATTGAGAAGTTTTCAAAATAGGGCTAAAAATTTATGAATCTGTTCCTTCTTTAGACTCTGTAGTCATAATACGAAGTTTTAACTAGATTAAGTTGGAAAAATTATAGTATTTATTACTTATAGGAGATATTTCAGATCCTATAATTAATTACCCAAGGAAAGGTTAAATATATGGTACTTAATATTCCATTAAACATTTTAAGTGTTCACCAGGAATTCATAAACTGGCTGGCTGCCATTATTTCCTAGGAATGATGAAGGTATTAGCCTGCCAAAAATAGTGAAAACATCTAATAAATAAGGGCACATATACCATCTCAGAAATAAACTGCTAGACTTTGACTGGTAAGTCTGCTGATTCTGTGGAAAACAAATTGTAATACTTATAGTCTATTTAGAAGAAGTATTTCTTCTTCATCCCATGATAATCTTAACAGTTAAAAACCGAGCTCTAGCTAAGATCCAGGAGAGCAGTAGATTTCATTAGTCTAGTTTTTCTCATTCACTCACTGAAGCAGGATCCGGAATAAAGTGAAGGTGTTTTTGCCTGTTAGGTGGATGGCTTTTTTGAAGTAACGATTTCTTGCTTTATCATCCCCTTGCTTCTTCCTCTGTATGAACTTCCCAACTTGGTACTGCTCTCTTTTCTGTCACATTACTCCTTGCTATTCTCCAATACATGGCAATAGAACATTCTTCGGACAAAAAAATATTACTGTTTGGAAACGGCTGTTACTGTGCAGTCATAATACTCTAAGTCTAGAAACTCCTAAGACAGTCTGAGTTCCTTAGAAGATAGGTGCTACATAAATCCAATGAGTATAAGGGTATATAGGAAAAATGAAATAAAACTAAAAGTATCATAACTTTAAGTGTTTTAAACACTGATCTTTAGTACCATTATGCATTACTAATCCTAAAAACTTAAAGTAATCCATTTTAAAAATTTTATTTTATAAACTTGAAAATTTATTTAGAAAATTAAAGTAATGGTGATTAACATAACATAATAAAAAAAATTTTAAGTATATTACCTACCAAAATAAGTTTTTGAGAAAAAAATTTTGAGGAAAGTATATTTCCTCAGTTTGAAACAAAGCTGTTTCAGCAGAAACACCCTTCATTTATCCTTTACAAGTTTCATTTGAAGAAAGTTAGAAAAATACAAGCGCTTGATAAATCCCTCAATTTATTTTTATTTTTATTTTTTTTAAGATTTTTATTTATTTATTCATGAGAGACAGAGAGAGAGAGAGGCAGAGGGAGAAGCAGGCTCCCAAGGAGCAGAGAGCCCGATGCGGGACTCGATCCCAGGACCCTGGGATCATGACCTGAGCCGAAGGCAGACGCTTAACCATCTGAGCCACCCAGGCGCCCCTAAATCCCTCAATTTAAAAAGCTATTAAAATGTCCAATAAATTTCTATTTAAAGTGCAAGATTATAAGATAATACACTATTTGACCGTGAATTGTAACCATCCTCTCTGCATGGAACCATTCAGTTTGATACATGAATATATATATATATATATATTTCATCAATTTTGCTGCCCCCTGTGATTCAGTGGTGGCCTGTAGGGCACAGTCCTACCTTATGGCTGATGGATTTTTCTGACAAATAGGGAGAGTTTGAAGCAGAGTCAATAAAAATTTTTAAGGGAAAAGGAGCTATGGAGATTGATACTATCAATAATAGACAAGATTTCCTTTTTTTTCAGAAGTGGGGAAAGGATTGAAATAAATGAGTAAATCACAACTGGTAAATTCTTTTACATTATCTTGATTGGCAGCAAATGTGGATTATGCTCAGTATTTAATTAGAAATAACATATCTTTGTTTTCTGTCTTTTTAATTAAAGTAGATGTAAGAAAAAAAGGCTCCAATGAACTGTGATTATTTCCTTAGGGATTCTGTTTTACTCTGCCCTTTTGGCCTAATGTTCCAATACAGGGCTTACCTTCTTGAGGACATTACTGGCTTTGCAGCTCTAGGTTGGGAGTCTTTCATATCACTTCTGCTTTCCATTTAAATGTTTTCTCCAAAGACTACACTAAGAGAGACAACCATGAGGCTTTGCAAGGTTAAAAACAATTTGGCATGTGCTTTCTTCCTGCTCCAAAATCCATTCAGTCATCCAGCCTTCAGAGAGCAGCACCATAAAGTGAAGACTGACATTTATTAGATGAGAATCAGGTTTCACTTTTGTACTTGTGCGAGGATTTTTCATGGTAAAAGAGAGGGAAGGGAGGAAATTATATTTCTAGAAAATATATGAAAAATACCTTGACAATGTCTTTTTAAAATCTTTCAGTAATACTGCAGTGCTGCATTAGAAATAATTAAGAAAACATAATCTATATTGTCCAGGTGATCCTGTCTTCTTTGAGATGGAGAAAAACAGTCCTTTGAGGATGTTTTGTACAATTATTTTTCTGTTCTTGTCCTTATAAATGATTAAAAAATGCAAACTGGCTTCATTTGTGTTTTATCTTAAAACATTTTAGCAGCTCTAACTTGGTCATGGTTAAAAAAAATCTAGATTTTTAAAAATATTTAATATGTGATTTATATACTTTTGACAGGAGTAAGAACTCAGTATTTCAAAATTGGAAGGGCTCTTAGATGTGTCAAGCCCAATTTTCTAGGCTACAGATGAAGAAACTGATAATTGTGACATAACATTATGTTACATAATGACAAGCAGGACCAGATCTCAGGGTTCCCAACTCTCCTTTCTCATGCTGTTTTTGCCACATGATGGCATTACTAATTACCTACCTTCAGATCTTTCAGTTCCCATGTCTAATATAAAAGGCAATTGCTGTGAATATATTCGTTTTATCGTTTTTGCTTTGCACTCATTCAATATGTTTTGGTTTGATCTAAATTTCACTTCCATTGCATTAAAAATTACCACGATTCAGACCCCTCAATACGCCTTAAATATGTTTGAGATAATTTTTTTCATAGCAATCATATTACCATAAAGCTCCTCTGAGTCTGTGATAGGAACTATTTTGGAAATTTAATGGTGGTATTTCTTTTGAAAAGAAAAATAAAACTCTGGGAAGCTGTGCTAGCTTGTGTAATTCTATCTTTAAAAAAATGAGTTAGCTCAGCTGGTGAGAACATTAAACAAATGTGACCAAGTTCATGACCATGGAGACGGTCAATTTTGCATGCTCAGGTCTAGTCCCCCAGCCTGTGCCTGCTCCAGGTGCATGCTAGCACCCATTCTTTGAGGGCCTAGACCAAACGGAATCTAAATCAGTGCAAATCCCTATCACGCAGGAAAACCAGCGAGCTGATGGGCCAAATCCTGGCAGCCGTGCTGGTGATGTGTTAGTTTACTGTCTTGAACTACGCAGGACCAAACATGACAGTCCCTGTGTCCTCACTGTAGTATGTATACCACAGATCACAAAAGGTTTCTCACTTATGTGAATTTTAAGAAAAATCTATCATGAGTGCCTTTTAATGTATCACATGGGAAATTAATTAGGTTTGCTTTGCTATTTAAAATGAAAATATGGCTTAAGGTTCAGGATCGCGATTACTCTGTCACAAACTTGTATGTAAATGTTTATAAGAAACAAATGCAGTTTATGTTTAGCGGACATTTTATGATAATAGGATTTATTTGTGGTTCACAGTTTAATGTGGTTAATGTAAGTTTAATGTGGTTCACAATTTAATGTGGTTAATGTAAGAATACAGTTGTTTCTAAGGAAGTAGAGCCTTAAAATAGGACTCCCTGTAATACTTTTTGTGTAAAGTAAATATTTAATAATATGTTTTAAAGAAACTGAGGATGTTATCAAGATAGGCTTTTTTTAAAAATGGAATTTTATAAATTTCCCTACTTCTCTACCCCCATAGTCCTATTCTACTTCTGTGTCTTCTCCCAGGGAGAACCATGATACACATTTCAAGGTGACTATTTGCACAAAGGAAAACTGGACTGACTGAAACATTAGGTGGGTCAATTAGCAAATATACATTTCTTTGTATGAGATAGCTTCTGTATTAAAATACAGTTAGTGAACTGTTTTCAAAGAGGACTTTATCTTTCACTTAGACATTCTGCGGTTATTCTTACAGGTCATGGCAATCACATGGCTATTAAACATTTAAGGGACATTTTAAAATTAACTCATGCATGTTTCTTGTAGATTATTTAAAAAACACAGGGGAAAACACCATGAGTTATCCTATCACTACAGAAAAAAGGCTTCAATATTGAGATAAACTGCCATTTGTTTATATCACATTGTATCTTGCCTTTTTACTTCCAGTGTTGTCAACATTCCCCAGTATCATTAAAAACAATTGTATATCTGGTTTTAAAGTACACAGGCAATCACATATTTTACACATACAGGACATTTTTGAAATTTTAGCTAAGGTTCTAATGAACAGTGCTGTACCTCCCTGTGTTTCTACAGCTTTCCTTTTTCCCTTCAAGTAGATTCTTGAAGGAGAATTACTGCATCAGAAGGTATAATATCTTTTTTCTAACCCCTAAAAATATTTTTGGTGTCTATCTAAATTAGGAATATTAAACATAGACCAGCATAGTTCACTATGTATTTTAAATCTCACATCAAACTTTTTACAGAGTGTTGAATGGTCTGTGAACAGGATTTTGAACAGAAAGAAACCTTAAGTTGCCAATTAACTTGTCACTGTTTTTAATCCACAATGTCTTCTTTTTGTTAAAATAACAAAATTAGGGAACAGCTAAGCCCATAACCCAGTTGAAAGTATCTGTGTGTGTCTGTGCATGTGTGTGTGTATGTGCACACATGTATTGGTTACAGGGTTGGCAGAGGTGGTGTGGGGTGTGGAGGAATATTGGAAATTAACTTAGCTAGTTACAAGTTAGCAAGCGTTTTTCAAGACAAACCGATGTCTTTGCCTGAATTCTATTCTTTTTAGATGATTTGTATCTGCATATTTAGAATTGATTTAGATTGCATGCATGTGATTTAATTGTCCTAATCTTACTGTTAATTTACTTTAAAGTTTCAGTGAAGTCCTATGAACCATTTATTCAATAGATATTTATTAAATACTTCCTATATACCAGGCACTGTTGTTGCATTGGATTGAAAAATGAGTTTCTGACATAAAATTGTTTCTGATCCAGTAGAGGATAAGTATAACAGCTAGCATTTTATTGAGCGTTGAGTATGAATCAGACATAGGCAGAACCCTTCATATGTAAGATTTTATTTCTTCTCATTTGGGAAGGCCTTGAGGCTTAGCGAGGAGAGGTAACTTGCCCACTGGCAACTAGGTAGCAAGAATCAGATGTGAGATATTCATTCATTCATTCATGTCTGTTTCCAGGGCGCATGGTCTCAACCCTTGAGCTTTAGGAGCAATAAGATGTGAATGACTATGTTATAGGGTAGAATATGATAAAGCACTACCAGAGATTCAGACAGTGTGGTACAGGGTTCAAAGCAGGAAGAGAGTTTGTCTGGTTGAAAGACTCAGAAAAGGGTTTATGGAAGAGTTCACTTTTAAGATGACTTTGAAGAAGGGGCAAATAGAGATGGTGAGTGGAAGAGAAAACTCAGGACAGAGG
This sequence comes from Mirounga leonina, assembly GCF_011800145.1. Lineage (NCBI taxonomy): Eukaryota > Metazoa > Chordata > Mammalia > Carnivora > Phocidae > Mirounga > Mirounga leonina. The sequence goes on from NW_023270807.1 coordinate 41,411,404, forward strand.
GAACAGCATAAGCACAGAGAATGGAGGCAATTAAAGACCTAGTGTGTTCTGGCCACAATAACCTTTGAAGCATTATGTTTATAAGGAGTATGGTGGAAAGTGAGACTGGAAAGGTAAATCTGTAGCTATGATAAAGAGTTTCTATTTAATTCAGTGGACAGTGGGGGAGCTATCGGAGGTCTCTGAGCAGGAGGGTGAGACACACAACTGTGGTTGTCCTCAAGAGAGTAAGAAAATACCTCCTCCTCAAATTAGTTTTAATATCAAGACTGATGATCACACACATGCATCAAGAGGGTATGAAAAGGCTTATTACTCCCATAATGGGATTTTCTGGGAGCGCAGGGCATGGCTTTCTTTTCATAGTGATTAGGGGGTGGGGCCAGAGTGAGGGTTCTGGGTCTCTGTGGCTTTAACTACCCAGCAGATGCCAAGGGATGAAACTCAGGTATTTTTATGGGCTTGCCCAGATGTGGGGCAAAAAGTGGGAAGGGAGGGTATGGGGCTTGAACGTTGTCAGTATTCAGACATCACAAATGGAGTCAGATTCATCATAATTCACCACTGATGTTTGATGGATGGTTGAAATGTGCTATGTCTCATTTAATTGATTTTGAACTCATTTAAGTAAGCCATTATGACTCCCTATGAGGCCTAGAGCATGTGGCCATTAAGGTTTATTGGAGTTTCATTGGATATCTTATTCAGGAGTCTGTGGTATGTACTTTGAGGAGAGAAATACATGCCTTGGTGGAAGAACATCAATAATGTCTGGCACTCCGGAACGAATAAGATGAAGCCTTTTATTCTGGCTTTAATATGGACAGGCATGCACGACCTTGATTTTTATTTTGGGTATCTGAGGCAAGAAATTCCCACAGTTTTTTTAGCCCAAAAGAGGTAACCTTGGATAAGGAATTGTTATTGCCATTGGTCTGAGTGGCCAGATAATTGGTAATGTCCCAAGATTCTGTAAAAACAGGCACATTGGACCAATTTTTGGCCAAACATCGTCTATTGCTAAGATGACTGCATAAAGTTTGGCCAACTGTGCTGACCCTTGAGTCTTGTCCTTAACCAAGATTGTCCTGATTGGAGATAGCATTCACTACCTAGAGGGCTCCATCACATGTTATGGTGATCTTACCATAGGTGAAGTAAATGAACTCCCTTTTTTGATTACTCAGTTCATCCTGAGTTTCAATCAAATACACACATACTTTCTTCAGGTGGCCAGTGGGTCTGGGAGAGGAATGACTTTCTGTAGCACCATTACATCTGGCAAGAGACTAAGGTCCGGGGAAGCCAATTCCTCCTACAGAAGGCCAAGGTTTGGCTCTATCTTGTAAGTACCATTTCCATTTTATTTATTTATTCATTTTTTGTTATAGCACAACATATATTTCAAATGGACAAAAATTAGTATCCTTTAGAGTATCTTAAGATAAATTGCCTTTGAATGGGAGCTTCCTTTCCAGTACTTTGAGGTCTAGAAGACATATCTAGAAAATGTACTACTGTGGAAAATGACTGCTTAAATGGAGGGGGGGGGGGAGGGGGGGGCCTGTGGTTTCTCTTTTTGATTAATTGCTGTAACACTGTCCTTCAGGCAGCTGAGGGAGTTACATGTTTTCTTTAGACATCATTAGGCGCCAGAGCTCTTGCAGGACAGCTTTGATGCTATATGAATTCTGCCATTTTGCTAGCACTGATATGGCTCTTGGGTTCACCACTCCATTAGAACTATTAACTCCATTCATATTAATTTTTGTTACGAATCTTACAAAGGAGGGTGCTTCTGGGTATTTAGGTCCACATTCTATTTTACGGCTGTATATTTGGTTTTCATAAATTGTTCTTGGAGGCCCAATTATCATCCCTGTCCATCTTGTGTCATGTCTTCATCATCTTCTAGAACCCAGCTAACTGTGCCATCTCCTACTCCTCTCTGGCCTTCTTCCAGTTCTTCCAACAGTTGAAAATTGCGAGGAACTTTTACTCCCGAGCCTGTGGTAGCTGCCATCTTGCGTCGCTGTCACTTACCATTTCCATTTTAATAAGGAGACCTCTGTGACTGTGCCCAGTCTGCTGGGTGCTGCCTCAGTGATCCAAGGCATAGGGATCATGGACTGAGGGCCTTTGTTTCCAGAAAAGCCCAACATGCAGCCACCAGTTGATGTTCAAATGGTGTGTAGCCTGGAGGTAAGGAGAGCAGATTCTTATAGGAGAGGCTCATGAGCAACTTACTGTCATCATAAGTGGGCCAGAGACTCTAGGAGGCCTGAGAGGAGGTTGCTAATGCCTCTAAGTGAAGGAGTCCCTGGAAAACATTAATGGGAGTGCCTATTATAATGTACTTTGGACAGATTCTAGAGCCTTTTGTTGGAGGGGACCCTATTCAAGGCAGGCCAATTTGCAAGTAACAGCATAAATGAACTGAAGTAAAATTTGTAAAGACTCTTCCTCCCACAAGTGGCCATGTGATGGGCTTGTATACTGCATAGAGTATCAGTCTTCCCCTGAGCACTCTAGAGTGGGATCTATACAACCAATGGTCACAGGGTAAGAGCTGCCCCCCAGAGCCTAGTGTAGGTCATAGAATTGGGACACATGATTCAGTCCAAGACATACTGATTGATCTGGGCCAAGACACATGACCTAGGACCACTTTAAGGAGATCTGTGACACCACCCCAACCCCAATCCCATAATCCTGTACCTAAACTCTAATTATTGAAACTTCCAATTTAGGTTAAATCTGTAAACAGAAACTCTAGGACTTGGCAGAGGCAGCACTGCCACGCACAACTCAAAGCATAAGCTTGACAACAGGCAGCAGTGTGGTTCCAAGTGCATGCTCCCCAGCTCGCATCAGAGTCAGTGAGCAAGCCAAGAGCAAAGGAAGGAAGACTCCCTTCAAAGGTGGTCATGCGGTCATCAACTACACCACACTGCTTGCTGCTCCAGTTGTTTTTGGTTGCCCCACGGAGGCTGGGATCAACCTCCCCACCCTCAATTGGTTTGGGTTTTAAGATTCATGACACCACACACAAAGCCCAAGAGAGTATGAAAAGGTTTATTACTTACATAATGGGACTTCATGGAGAGAGCAGACATCCAAACTGGTCTAGAATGGCTTAGGCAGAGGGTATCTCTGATTTTTATTGTGGTTAGGGGGTGGGGCCAGGGTGGGGGTTCCCAAAGTTTGTTTGGACTCTCTCCCTGCACCCCCCCCACCAAGGGAAGGAATGCTGGGGTCTTCTTATTGGTTTACCCAGATGTGGGGCAAGAGAGGAAGAGTGAGAAGTGGGGCTTGAGAGTGTCAGAGGTCAAATATTAAAAAAAATGGAGTCAGACTCTACTACCTTTTTGCTCCAGGAAGAATAATCTCTGACAGTGATGAAGGGAGAGAGAGCAGACAAGTGACAATTTCAGTAGTTAGGTAAGAGGGTCCTTTATATTGGTTTTTCACTCAAATTTAAAAAAAAATTAAAAGCTTCCCTGGTCAAGTCTAAAGATGCTGCCACTACTTAGCAGGTCAGCTCTCAGGGCCAGTTGTTCCGATCTCTGAAGGAATGAATGGAGAGTGGCTATACGTAACAGTCAGAGCATTCCATACTCTACCCTTTTTTTTCTCTTCCATCCTTTGATAGATGTTCTAATGAGAATGAATTTACTGGAGAGATTGCTTGAACAAATCTGCAATCTTAGTAATTTAATGCTGGCTAATCAAATTAAACTTTGGGTGGTATTTGGGTGGTACTTTTTTTTTTTTTTTAAGATTTTATTTATTTGAGAGAGAGAGAAAGAGAGCACAAGTGGTGGAGGGAGGGGCAGAGGGAGAGGGAGAAGCAGAATCCCTGCTGAGCAGGGAGCCCAAAGTGGGGCTGGATCCCAGGACCTGAGCCAAAGGCAGACGCTTAACTGACTGAGCCACCCAGGCACCCTGTATGTTCTAATGGTTTTTAGAGTAAATTGGTCACATATAGGTAGGGTAGTTTTAAATTAGCTTTATATTATGTACCGCAGAGACATTTTGTATTACTTAAGGAAATGATTCTTATTTAATAAGAGACATATTTCATAATTCATTATGTCAAATTAATATGCCCCAGGCACCATTCTAAGTGCTATATTAATATTAAATCATTTTGTCTTTTTAATGGGACATAATGGGACAACGTGGTATAGATGAGGAAAGTGAGTCAACGTTGAAGGTTAACCAATCTGCTTAAGTTCACACAACTAGTAAGTGGTACAGCTAGGATTTGAACCCCAGGTCTTAAAGTTTAAATCTGGCTCCGGAGTCCACATCTTAACCACTGTTCTATATTGTTTCTCACAAGTACCACAATAACCACAATGCTTTATATTCTTAGAGAAATTAAGAATATAATACATTTCTCTCCTTAACAAGGATAGTATATGGGATTCTTGGGTAAGTGACCCAACTAAGTTAATTTCAATTTCCAAGTCTTTAGTTTATTATTATTATTTTTTAAGATTTTATTTATTTAGTAGACAGAGAAAAAGCAAGAGAGAGAGAACACAAGCAGGGGGAGTGGCAGGCAGAGGAAGAGAGAGAAGCAGGCTCCCTGCTGAGGAGGGAGCCCCATGTGGAGCTCGATCCCGGGAGCCTGAGATCATGACCCGAGCTGAAGGCAGACACTTAACCGACTGAGCCACCCAGGTGCCCCTAGTTTTTTATATTTTGATGTTCAACTCTAAACACAAAATCACTACATTTCAATGTATTTTAGATTTGCAAATCTAAAATTAAAAAAAATAAATCACAGTAGTTTATAAAAGAATCACTTTTGGAAAAAGAGTAGTGTCACTATTTTACTTTCAATATCTAAGTGGGTTCACAAATTTCCTTCGTGACTTTAAATGACCGGTTTTAAACTATTGGCTGCATCTACTTTTGGGAAATGCTTTCCACAAAGTGAACTTTAGTTTTGGACAATTCTGAACATCGGTATAATAAAACCAATGTAGATAAATCAGACATTTCAAGCCTTTTTTTTTTTAATGTTTTGACCTTAGTTATCTGATCTGAGGTCTGCATTTCCATTTGAATCAGATGGTTGTGAAATTCTCTCTGTTAGAGTTTAGAATAATTTGTCATGTCTTTTCAACTTAATCTTGGCTGGACAATTGCCCTCTGGGTGGAGAAGCTGAGAACAAGGATTCCTGCCCTTCTTGTGTGTCTGCCAGGGTGTTAATCCTAGTGTCTTTAGCAAGGCCTCGCTTTAGGGACTCCTCTGCTACCTTTGTAAACTGTCCTTGATGTGGACTGCAATAAGGATATTTTTCAAATAACTTGCATCTTTATGTATAAAACAGGCTTATTATTTTAGCTGACTTCACTTGTCATATCAGCAAAATCACTGCTCATATCAGCAAAATCACTGCTCAGTCCAAAGAAACAACTTTTTCAATGAACTTGACTCTTAGGATAAAATACAAAATGCATGTTTAGATTGACTTGACTTTTCTTTCCCTACATTTGACTGTTTTGCTTGTGTAGGCTGCCATAATGTTAGTCTGATGATCTTTGGTAAAAGATGTAGCAATATAAATAAGAGCAAAGAACCATTAAGTCAGATTTTTCCACGTATCTCATCTACCCCTTGGATGGAGGTCAGTTGCTCTGGCATTGGGAAGGCCCAACTTAATTCTTTCAGTTCAGAGGTAGAGAAAAATGGCATTTTACTAAACACAGTCAGCAATGTTGATGTTTAGGATCTTTGACAATTTGTTACTATCCTTCGTTTTGCTTGAGTAACTAGACACTCTGCCAGTATTTCATCAAGAGAAGTGAGTGCAGACAGTGTATGGTACTTGACTAGATGGAACTAGTTTTGGCCAATCTTCAAGCTGAGTTGAGTTCCAAGCTGGATTGAGGCTGGACTCAAGAGGACTTTCCTAATGGCAATGGCTTCTGGACTCCCTAACTACCTCCAAAGACTCTGGCAAGTTAAGATAATCTCCAGGAGAGAACGAATGCATTAATTGGGATTAGGTTCAGCTGTGAGTGGCAGAAAACTCAGTAGAGGTAAATTTGTTCCTCTTAAAAGTTTAAATATTTAAAGTTCACAAGTGCTATGTCAGCCTTTCTCTATGAAATCCTTAGCAACTCAGAATGCTTCTAGCTCGTTAGTCCTCCATCCCTAGTAGGCAGCCCTAAACCTTTTGGTCTGAGTTGGCTTGAATCTGGGACCATTAGGATGAGCCCTTGGGAGCCTAACTTCACCCAGTAGCAAGTGTACCAGTCTTCTTTAGAAGATAGCACATTTTCTGGGAACCTTTTCTTTTTTTCTCTTTCTTCCTTTCTTTTCTTTCTTTCTTTCTTCCTTTCTTTTCTTTCTTTCTTTCTTTCTTTCTTTCTTTCTTTCTTTCTTTCTTTCTTTCTTTCTTTCTTCTTTCTTTCTTCTTTCTTTCTTTCTTTCTTCTTTCTTTCTTTCTTTCTTTCTTTCTTTCTTTCTTTCTTTCTTTCTTCTTCTTTCTCTCTCTCTCTCTTCTTTCTTTCTTTCTTTCTTTCTTTCTTTCTTTCTTTCTTTCTTTCTT